>NC_057794.1:182729649-182781585 GCF_018294505.1 Triticum aestivum
AGCGCCCCTGCCTCGCCGCTTTGGCTCCGGCCACTGCCACCGACCTCGCCATCGTCATAGCCGGCGAGCTCCTGCGCCGCCTCCTCCATCGCCGGTCGCCGCCCCGTCGCCGGATCCGGCCGGTTCGACGAGATCCACCGGTCCACCGATCCAAACGCGCATCCCCCGATCCGGATCTCGCCGTCCCGCTTCTCCTCGTCTCGTTGACTTTTTGCGGAGGGTATATTTTCACTAAGTCCCCGAAATTCCCAGTTTCATATGCTCATGTTCGTCATGTCGTAACTCCGCATCCGTAACTCCATTTTGGGCATATAGCATATCAAAATGTTCGTCTCAGAGAGTAAATAATTTCATCTCATTGCATCATTTTCATTTGAGTTCATCTTGATGCCCGAAATGCTGTTAGAAGAGTGCTACTTGAGATAATTGTCAGATCTGCTGCTCCATTTAGATTTTTGTCATTTTTGCCATGATTATTGTGTGCATGATATGCCCATGAGCTCTACATGTGTTTTGTTATATGTTTTGCCATCTATCCAGAGGTGCAACCCATGTATTTTTGTGATGTGTGTGGTGACTAGCACAAGCTTGCTAAGTGAGGCACTTGGTAATGCTGATTTCAGGGACTTAGCATTTCCACCAAGTCCTTGACCTGTTTATCTCATTATGCCATATGTTCATGTTGTTTCCTAGTGATCCGTGCCTCTTTTGAGGATGACCAGTAAGGATGTTTTGTTACTCTTGTAGTGCTCTATCCATCCATGTCTTTGCTTGCAATTATGGAGCACCCTAGCTTGAGTCAATCGAGCTCTACTTTTGCTACTTCGTGAATCTGGGTAGATTATCTACTTGTTAGCAATTTTGTCGAGGATGTTGTCGTTGATCCGTGCATGCTATGTTATTGTTCTTGCTATGTATAGCTTACATTTTGTGTATCCTTGATGGATGTATGCTTAGCTTTTCATGACTTGCTCTATAGTGAGTGCATCGAGCTCGTAAACATGCCTACTTGAGATATATTTTAGCATGCTTCAGTTTTCACTAAGTATGAGAACTGTTTATGCTTTTGCTATGTTCACATGCTTGCAAATGTGTTTTCTGATCCCTTCTGGCTCAAGGTCACTAAGGGACTTTTGTTAAGCTTTTTGAGTAGCTCCATGCCATGTTTTACTTTGCCATGTTCAGGTCCTGTAGCATGTAGTTTTTTTGCTCCAAAGTGTGCTACCTGTTCTGAAATTCCAGACAAGTGTTAATTTCACTAAGTCTGAAATCTGTTTACCGTTTGCACTTTTGCCATGCTTGTTTGAACCTGTTAATGGATGAATTGGCCATAGCTCAGTGCTAGTCTTTTGTTTAGCATCATGAATGCTTCACTGCCATGTATTTTTGTGCCATGTTTGAGTGCTGTAGCATGTTCATCTTGTTGCATTTAGATGACTACTTGCTGTAAATCGCAGTTCGTGGTCATATTTGAATCGCTTGCCATTTCCAAACCGTAACTCCGATTCCGGCGTTCTTTATATCGTTTTCAAGCGATTTCATCTCATCTTTCCAGTGGCACACTTGGATTTCCAAGTTGATGCCAGGTTCAATCATGCCTTGTCAACTCATGCATATGCATCGCATACCGCATCCCGCATATCATACCATGTTCATGTGTTGGTTGTTTACTATGTTGTGTGCTTCATTCCGGTGTTTGCTTCTTCGGGTTGGTTCCGATAACGTCGCGTTTGTGAGGACCCGTTCGTCGACGTCCGTTTGTCTTCTTCATGGACTCGTTCTTCTTCCTTGCGGGATTTCAGGCAAGATGATCATACCCTCGAAATCACTACTATCTTTGCTGTGCTAGATGCTTGCTCTTTTGCTATGCCTATGCTACGATAGCTACCACTTGCTTATCATGCCTCCTATATTGTTGAACCAGGTCTCTAACCCACCTTGTCCTAGCAAACCGTTGATTGGCTATGTTACCGCTTTGCTCAACCCCTCTTATAGCGTTGTTAGTTGCAGGTGAAGATTGAAGTCTGTTCCTTGTTGGAATATGGAGATGTTGTTCCATGTTGGAACATGTTTACTTGTTGGGATATCACAATATATCTTATTTAATTAATTCATCTATATACTTGGTAAAGGGTGGAAGGCTCGGCCTTATGCCTGGTGTTTTGTTCCACTCTTGCCACCCTAGTTTCCGTCATATCGGTGTTATGTTCCCGGATTTTGCGTTCCTTACGCGGTTGGGTAATAATGGGAACCCCTTGACAGTTCGCCTTGAATAAAACTCCTCCAGCAAGGCCCAACTTTGGTTTTACCATTTGCCACCTAGCCTTTTCTTTCCCTTGGGTTAGGCCAGCCCAAGGGTCATCTTTATTTTAACCCCCCCCCCCCCGGGCCAGTGCTCCTCTGAGTGTTGGTCCAACTGAGCGATGTCCGGAGCTACCAGGGGAAATCTAGGCTGGCCCACCCGACCTCTTGCTCATCTGGTGTGCCCTGAGAACGAGATATGTGCAGCTCCTATCGGGATTTGTCGGCACATCTGACTTGTTTTACCATTGTCGAGGATGTCTTGTAGAACCGGGATACCGAGTCTGATAGGAATGTCTCGGGAGGAGGTCTATTCCTTCGTTGACCGTGAGAGCTTGTGATGGGCTAAGTTGGGACACCCCTGTAGGTATTTGAACTTTCGAAAGCCGTGCCCGCAGTTATGGGCAGATGGGAATTTGTTAACGTCCGGTTGTAGAAAACCTGAAGTTGACCTTAATTAAAATGCATCAACCGCGTGTGTAACCATGATGGTCTCTTTCCGGCGGAGTCCGGGAAGTGAACACGGTTTTGGAGTTATGCTTGACGTAGGTTTCTCTAGGATCACTTCTTGATCATACTTTTATCGACCGTGCTTTGCCTTCTCTTCTCGCTCTCATTTGCGTATGTTAGTCACCATATATGCTAGTCGCTTGCTGCAGCTCCACCTCATACCTTTACCTTACCCATAAGCTTAAATAGTCTTGATCGCGAGGGTGCGAGATTGCTGAGTCCTCATGGCTCACAGATACTTCCAAAACCAGCTTGCAGGTGCCGATGAGTCCGTGCAGATGACGCAACCCAGCTCAGGAGGAGCTCGATGAAGATCTTGTCCTTTGTTTTGTTTCGTTCTAGTTGATCAGTAGTGGAGCCCAGTTGGGGTCGATCGGGGATCGTTTTCGCATTTGGGGTTCTTCTTTTATTTTGGTTCCGTAGTCGGACCTTGATTGTATTTGGTTGATGTAATGCTTTATTCATGTATTTGTGTGAAGTGGCGATTGTAAGCCAACTATGTATCCTTTTCACTTATGTATTACATGGGTTGTGTGAAGATTACCTCACTTGTGACATTGCTTTCAATGCGGTTATGCCTCTAAGTCGTGCTTCGACACGTGAGAGATATAGCCACATCGAGGGCGTTACAAGTTGGTATCAGAGCCTCCCCCGACCTTAGGAGCCCCCACTGCTTGATCGTTTTTAGCAGCCGAGTTTGTGTCTAGAAAAATGTTTTGAGTCATTTAGGAATTATATATCGGAGAGTTTAGGAATTCTTTTTACTTCCCAGTCTCCTCATCGCTCTGGTAAGGCAATCCTGACGTAGAGTTTTGATTCTTCTCTTCTCAAATTTCACAAAAAAAAATTTAGGATCACGCGGGTATCTTGGAATCGTTTCGATGGTTTTGTGACGAGAACATTGTCTTGGTGCCTCCTGTCAGGGGTTTTGTGGCAGCATCCCGGGGATTTGAGCTCCGAGGTGTTGTCGTCATAATTTTATCGTTGCAGTTCTAGAATACCTGAGTTTAGTACGCCGACATCGAAAATCTCTTTTATGCAGTTTGTTGGTGAGATAACCTCGACGCCACCCAGTACTGGGGCGGGAGTTCGGGAGTATCGCCATAACTTGTATAGCGGATGATTTCCGAAGGTTGAGGTAGATGGTTTCCGAAGTTTTTTTCTCGGTTATGTGTTGAAGGATGGATACAGCTGGATGTAGGATTTGCTAGATTTGGGTGAGATATTATGCTTCCTCTATATCCCCAACACCTGATTGCATAACTGGAAAGGTTCGGGAGTTTCATAGGTGGGAATTCAAGTAGCTCATAGGATATCTTTCCGACAGATGTATGATTTGAAACTGGGGTTCGACGTCTAGTGGTCCGCCTATTCACGGTCGGTTTTACAGTGGTCTCGTTGTGTCTTAAAGAGTCCTTGGCTATGCCGACTCGGGGACGCTTCGTATGTCATGTGCACTGCCTTGTACATGATGGTGCTGTATGATCGAGCCCGTGTAGGCCCCACCACGAAAACTTCGGACGAAATCTCTATCATATGTTTGTTCCGGCTTATTCTGCAAGCCAATCCTTTGTTTTTGTTTTGAGTTGTGGTATTCGAGTTGCTTCGAAGACAAATGTTGATTCCATACCTTTTCCAAGTGGTGTTCTCATATTCCTATGTGAATACTAATCCTTCTCGATCATCGAGTTTGTCATTTCAATTTCTTTTCACCGGCGTGTTTATCTTCAAGTGGATCCGATCATTTCAACAACCGCAAGATCAAGCATCAGTTCTTCTCAACGGTGTTTGTTTCATCCATCTCCAAATTGTCTTTGTTTTTCCCACCCTCCCTCCCTTTGTTTTTCTCCAAGGATTCAGATCTCTTAATCGAGTATCCATATTATTGATGTGAAGTCTCTCCTTTCTTTTCTATCAATATTCTTATCCGGTGATTCTCATGAAGATTCTAACGGAGCTTCAAGTTCGTCTCTCATCACTCATTTTCTTCTCCGGTAGAACCAATTCAAGCTTTCGGTGTTGGTCATATCTTTTTCCTCGTTTCAAATACTCTCTCATGCCGGTGCACCTCATAATAATTCACTTCTCACTATTCTTTTGTTCCGGCGTGCTCAAGCTTTCTCAAAAGGCTCGTATTGTCATTCAAGATCTGTTCAACCTAGTTCGAGGTTGTTATCTTATTCAAGCCATTTAATTCAACCGGTGCAATCTCTGTTTTCAAGCAATCATTCAACGATGTTTCTTTTGAGTGGGCCCTAACCCACAGGTCTTTTCCCCAGGATCTTACCCGACTCTTCTAATTTCCGGAGTTATTCTCATATTCATCTCAAAGTTTGACGTAAGAATGATTTATCATCAGTCAAATGCCTTTCTCCAAGATCGGTTAAATTCTTTTCATCGTTGGCTCAACCTTTTCCATTCTTCATTCCGGAGTGCCTCAACAATTCTTGGTGGTGTTTCTCGTCGTCATTCTCGGTTTTTGAAGACCGAAAAAGAGTTTTATCTCCTTATCTTATCCGTTCTCTCAGAGAATCGTGGTTCTAATTCAAGGTCATCCTCTCATAATTGTTTGATTGTGAGAATTCTTTTATCCATCCGGAGCAATTCAAGATTCTTTTCAATTTGTTTCTCCGGAGCCAATCATCTCAGAATTTATTCATTCCAGCTTTCAGCTCTCATACTCCAAATCTTACTGGTGCATCATTCAAGTGTTCTCTTATCAGCTTGTGATCACTTCGTTATCATGTATCTAAATTCTCTCAAGCTTCTTCATTCATTTGCTAATTCTTCCCGGTGTTGTCCTTATCTTTTGTTCGTTCATTTTAATTCTTACGGTGGTTCATTCAAGATTTCCCTGTCCTTATCAATTTATTTGTTATTTCAATTCTACCGGTGGTTCGTGAAGACCTTCCCAAGTTTGACGCTATATCTCTCTTAATCTTTCTACGAAAATAAGTAGTATGCCAAATCTGTTGCTTGTCATCAATCTAAATTGGTGAAGGTTAAGCATAATGCAATTCTTATTCTTGTTTCATCCAAATGATTAATTCCCTATTCCGGAGGTTCATCAAAATTCTTGATCTCAATTGTTCATCTTATCTTTTCCCGGAGTTCCTACCTCTCACAATTATATCACCATGGAGGTTCATCTAAATCATTACAAGGTTTCACCTTGTGTTTTCAACTTCTCTTTCCTTTTGTTTGATCATCCTTTTGTTACCGGAGTTCTTCTTGAAGGGTCTACATGATGGTCCATCAAGGATTTAATTCCTCCTCGAAGTGTTCATTAAGATTCTTTTCAGAGGAGCTCAAGTATTCTTTATCTTGCATTTCAAATGCAATTCTTTCAACCTTATCATTTGAGGTGGTGCTATGTCATTCTTCATAATTTGAGTTCATGCTTTCATGATTCACATGTTGTTAAGAGTGAGATATGTTAAATCCATCAACCTCTTCGTTGGAGTTTTCTTGGGTTATATTTCACCTAAAGCTTCCCCTAAGGATTGTTGCTATTATGGTGCTTATAAATGACCCAAGTTCTTCATTCATCTTTTCCAGTGCAATATACTTTCTCGTCAATTTGTTCATATCAATCCAATTTTTTTCCCGTGATGGCAGGTTGCCACCTCATAATTTGAGATGGATTCCATAAGACCATATCAAGCTTATTCTTTTCGTTGTTGGTTTTCCAACAACTTCATTCTAGCATTTGTCGCAAGTGTGCTCCCTCGAGATCTTGTTTCCCTTCATTCATCCCATTCCATTCTTACTTTTGTTCCGGAGGCAGTGTATTGTGATTTCATCAAGTATCTTCTCATCTTATCAAGTTCTTATTTAATTCCTTTTCTTTTCAATCGGAGTGCTTTCAACCTTGTTCTTCCTTGTTCCTCTTTTCTAACGGAGTGTTTTTAGCTTCGATCATCTCCGTTGTATTCTTTTCTCGATTTGGCTTAAACTTTTCAAGGTTCGTGGTTTCACTCGTTTTTCAAAGAAGCAACTTAGTTTTACCTCTTCTCTTTCTCTTCCTTTTTTCCCTTCGGTGCCATTCTAGATCTCGGGACGAGATCCTCTCGTAGTGGTGGAGTGTTGTAACGCCCCGTGACCAATGTGTCAGGTGTCGTCCAGTTATTCGCTGTTGTTGCTTTGTCATTGCTTGCGTGTCATGTATTGCATATCATGTCATCATGTGCATTTCATTTTCATACGTGCTCGTCTCATGCATCCGAGCATTTTCCCTGTTGTTTGTTTTACATTCCGGCGTTCCATTCTCCTCCGGTGGTCTTTTCTACCTTTCTTTCATGTGTGGGGATTAAACATTTCCGGATTGGACCGAGACTTGTCATGCGGCCTTGGTTTACTACCGGTAGACCACCTGTCAAGTTTCGTACCATTTGGACTTCGTTTGATACTCCAACGGTTAACCGAGGGAACGAAAAGGCCTCGTGTGTGTTGCAGCCCAGCACCCTTCCAAAGTGGCCCAAAACCCACCTAAACCTCCTCCATCATCTCGGTCATTCGATCACGATCGCGTGGCCGAAAACCGCACCTCATTTGGACTCTCCTAGCTCCCTCTACCTATAAATATGTGTCTTCCCCGAAATTTTCTGATCTTTCCTACCCCCAAACCCTAGATCCAACTCCCTCCGCGCCGCCGGACACATCCTCGCCGGACAGACATGTCCGCTCGTCCCCGCGCCACCGCTTCCAGCCTCTCCTGGCGCGCCATGTGGCACGCCGGCCACCTCCCGCGATGCGGCCCGCCCGGGCCCGAGGAGGGCCCCCGCGGCCCAATCGCGTCGAGCCGCCGCCTAGCGTCCCTGCCGCCTGTGGGTTCGACGCGCCGCCGCCCGCCTCCTCGCCGGCGTTCGCCGTCCGCGCCGCCCGCGCCCACCTCCGGCGGTCGGAATCCCGCCGCTCCGCCGCTTGAGCTTCCCCGACCACCTAGCTCGCCGTTCGCCGCCGCTCGGTCCATGCGCCGCCTCCCGCACCGAGGTCGCCACCCCGTGCCTTGCCGAAGCGCCCCTGCCTCGCCGCTTTGGCTCCGGCCACCGACCTCGCCATCACCATAGCCGGCGAGCTCCCGCGCCGCCTCCTCCATCCCCGGTCGCCGTCCCGTCGCCGGATCCGGCCGGTTCGACAAGATCAACCGGTCCACCGATCCAAACGCGCATCTCCCGATCCGGATCTCGCCGTCCCGCTTCTCCTCGTCCCGTTGACTTTTTGCGGAGGGTATATTTTCACTAAGTCCCTGAAATTCCCAGTTTCATATGATCATGTTCGTCATGTCGTAACTCCGCATCCGTAACTCTGTTTTGGGCATATAGCATATCAAAATGTTTGTCTCAGAGAGTACATCATTTCATCTCATTGCATCATTTTCATTTGAGTTCATCTTGATGCCCGAAATGCTGTTAGAAGAGTGCTACCTGAGATAATTGTCAGATCTGCTGCTCCATTTAGATTTTTGTCATTTTTGCCATGATTATTGTGTGCATGATATGCCCATGAGCTCTACATGTGTTTTGTTATATGTTTTTCCATCTATCCAGAGGTGCAACCCATGTATTTTTGTGATGTGTGTGGTGACTAGCACAAGCTTGCTAAGTGAGGCACTTGGTAATGCTGATTTCAGGGACTTAGCATTTCCACTAAGTCCTTGACCTGTTTATCTCATCATGCCATATGTTCATGTTGTTTCCTAGTGATCCGTGCCTCTTTTGAGGATGATCAGTAAGGTTGTTTTGTTAATTTTGTAGTGCTCTATCCATCCATGTCTTTGTTTGCAATTATGGAGAACCTAGCTTGAGTTAATCGAGCTCTACTTTTGCTACTTTGTGAATCTGGGCAGATTGTCTACTTGTTAGCATAGTTGTCGAGGATGTTGTAGTTGATCCGTGCATGCTATGTTATTGTTCTTGCCATGTCTAGCTTACATTTTGTGTATCCTTGATGGATGTATGCTTAGCTTTTCATGACTTGCTCTGTAGTGAGTGCATCGAGCTCGTAAACATGCCTACTTGAGATATGTTTCAGCATGCTCCAGTTTTCACAAAGTATGAGAACTGTTTATGCTTTTGCTATGTTCACATGCTTGCAAATGTGTTTTCTGATCCCTTCTGGCTCAAGGTCACTAAGGGACTTTTGTTAAGCTTTTTGAGTAGCTCCATGGCATGTTTTACTTTTCCATGTTCAGGTCCTGTAGCATGTAGTTTTGTTGCTCCAAAGTGTGCTACCTGTTCTGAAATTCCAGACAAGTGTTAATTTCACTAAGTCTGAAATCTGTTTACCGTTTGCACTTTTGCCATGCTTGTTTGAACCTGTTAATGGATGAATTGGCCGTAGCTCAGTGCTAGACTTTTGTTTAGCATCATGAATGATTCCCTGCCATGTATTTTTATGCCATGTGTGAGTGCTGTAGCATGTTCATCTTGTTGCATTTAGATGGCTACTTGCTGTAAATCGCAGTTCATGGTCATATTTGAATCGCTTGCCATTTCCAAACCGTAACTCCGATTCCGGCGTTCTTTATATCGTTTTCAAGCGATTTCATCTCATCTTTCGAGTGGCACACTTGGATTTCCAAGTTGATGCCAGGTTCAATCATGCCTTGTAAACTCATGCATATGCATCGCATACCGCATCCCGCATATCATACCATGTTCATGTCTTGGTTGTTTACTATGTTGTGTGCTTCTTTCTGGTGTTTGCTTCTTCGGGTTGGTTCCAATAAAGTCACGTTTGTGAGGACCCGTTCGTCGACGTCCGTTTGTCTTCTTCATGGACTCGTTCTTCTTCCTTGCAGGATTTCAGGCAAGATGATCATACCCTTGAAATCAATACTATCTTTGCTATGCTAGATGCTCGCTCTTTTTCTTTGCCTATGCTACGACACCTACCACTTGCATATCATGCCTCCTATATTGTTGAACAAAGCCTCAAACCCACCTTGTCCTAGCAAACCGTTGATTGCCTATGTTACCGCTTTGCTCAGCCCCTCTTGTAACGTTGTTACTTGCAGGTGAAGATTGAAGTCTGTTCCTTGTTGGAACATGGAGATGTTGTTCCGTGTTGGAACATGTTTACTTGTTGGGATATCACAATATATCTTATTTAATTAATGCATCTATATACTTGGTAAAGGGTAGAAGGCTCGGCCTTATGCCTGGTGTTTAGTTCCACTCTTGCCGCCCTAGTTTCCGTCATATCGGTGTTATGTTCCCGGATTTTGCGTTCCTTATGCGGTTGGGTAATAATGGGAACCCCTTGACAGTTCGCCTTGAACAAAACTCCTCTAGCAAGGCCCAACTTTGGTTTTACCATTTGCCACCTAGCCTTTTCTTTCCCTTGGGTTAGGCCAGCCCAAGGGTCATCTTTATTTTAACCCCCCCACCCCCCCGGGCCAGTGCTCCTCTGAGTGTTGGTCCAACTGAGCGATGTCCGGAGCTACCAGGGGCAACTCTGGGCTGGCCCACCCGACGTCTTGCTCATCCGGTGTGCCCTGAGAACGAGATATGTGCAGCTCCTATCGGGATTTGTCGGCACATCTGGGTGGCTTTGCTGGACTTGTTTTACCATTGTCGAGGATGTCTTGTAGAACCGGGATACCGAGTCTGATCGGAATGTCTCGGGAGGAGGTCTATTCCTTCGTTGACCGTGAGAGCTTGTGATGGGCTAAGTTGGGACACCCCTGCAGGGATTTGAACTTTCGAAAGCCATGCCCGCGGTTATGGGCAGATGGGAATTTGTTAACGTCCGGTTGTAGAAAACCTAAAGTTGACCTTAATTAAAATGCATCAACCGCGTGTGTAACCGTGATGGTCTCTTTCCGGCGGAGTCCAGGAAGTGAACACGGTGTTGGAGTTATGCTTGACGTAGGTTGCTCTAGGATCACTTCTTGATCATTCTTTTATCGACCATGCTTTGCCTTCTCTTCTCGCTCTCATTTGTGTATGTTAGTCACCATATATGCTAGTCGCTTGCTGCAGCTCCACCTCATACCTTTACCTTACCCATAAGCTTAAATAGTCTTGATCGTGAGGGTGCGAGATTGCTGAGTCCCCGTGGCTCACAGATACTTCCAAAACCAGCTTGCAGGTGCCGATGAGTCCGTGCAGATGATGCAACCCAGCTCAGGAGGAACTCGATGAAGATCTTGTACTTTGTTTTGTTTCGTTCTAGTTGATCAGTAGTGGAGCCCAGTTGGGGTCGATCGGGGATCTTTGTCGCATTTGGGGTTCTTCTTTTATTTTGGTTCCGCAGTCGGACCTTGATTGTATTTGGTTGATGTAATGCTTTATTCATGTATTTGTGTGAAGTGGCGATTGTAAGCCAACTATGTATCCCTTTCACTTATGTATTACATGGGTTGTGTGAAGATTACCTCACTTGTGACATTGCTTTCAATGCGGTTATGCCTCTAAGTCGTGCTTCGACATGAGGGAGATATAGCCGCATTGAGGGCGTTACACATAGCTACACCCCTTGATCGGCGTAAGGCCACCAGGGAAATCACTTGGGGGCTTGGTCGTATTCGAACCATAGCTACACCTCTTGATTGGCATAAGGCCAAAAGGAAATCACTTGAGGGCCAAAGAGAGTGTTGCAAATGCACAACTCAAACATAGGCACCCACTAAGCACAGCTCAAAAAATTGCTTGGGGATTCTTTGCTTCGCAATGAACAAAGAATCTACACTTGTAATAGGCTATCAAGCCACGGCTTGGAAGCCTAGTGTATGCACCTAAAACCCCGGGTTAGCTTGCCTTTTTAAGTAAGCCACTCCGTCCAGGTAAACCTGGTATGACCCGCCAAACTTTTGACAAGTTAATCTCGTAGACCCTGAACTTGTCAAAGTTAAAACGACGAATGGTTAAAGATTGAGGTCCATCTTAAAAGGCTTTGTAAAATGGTTTAACTCAGCGGCCTAGCAGCCCATGAAAAGCCTCGAATTTGGGGCCTGGCAGCCCATGAAAAGCCTCGACTATAAGTTTTCATATGCTTTTATTTGCCATGTTTTTTCTCACCTTTGATGAGATTTATAATGGTTTTGATAAACCGACGTTCATTAACCCGACTCAGCTTTCAACTACAAGTTGTCAATCTATGATCAGTTATAATCCGGCGCTTATTGACCCGGTCTGGTTTCGACTACAAGTCGCCAGTATTATATATGGATAATCTGGTGTTTATTACAACCCGGTACGGTTTTATCATAAACCGGCAAAATATGGAAGGAGTTATTAGTACTCAAAGATTTGGGTTATCACCCTTACTACAAAAAGTTGGTAAACCAACGATGTGATTCAATGTCACAGGTATGATATATTTCATATTTGATTATTCTTAAGTGCAGCCTTGGTTCTAAAACCCGGGTTATATGTTGGGCATTATGACCCGTCCGGCGGTAAACCGCCAGGACACTTGAAACTTGTTGTATGCAAAAACAGGTTGAATAAAGCATGATTGTAAATCGCTGGTGTTTATTAACCCGACCTGGCTTTCGACTATAAATCGCCAGTATGATGATAAATTATACAGTGTTTATTAACCCGGACTGGCTTGGGATTATAAGTTGCCAGTATATATTTGGATTGCGCCATTGGAATCATGCGCTCACAAATCATTGGATTATATTATTCAAATCTTCAAATAGCCAACATGGCTGGATTTTATTATGCTTATCAGTAACTAGTATTATGATTAAGGTTTTCAAAGTCGCTTTAGTGCAATGGCTATTATATTATCAATGGATATGATTTATTATACAATTGAAGGAATAGTCCCGAGTCGCTACAGGTTTACGACCCGGCACATGGGGGCTACATTATTTAAGTTGAGAATATATCAAATATGCAAGTATCATGTGGTTGCAAGCAAGCACCATGACACTTGGGAGCTAATGCAAAGTCATTTTTTGGCCTTATTGAAGACCCGACTCATCACATCATAATGAGTCGGCCCTCGGGGGCTACCAATTGCTCCTATCAATGATTCAAGGTACACAAGTATTAATCCGTTATATTCAAGGGTATAATGCTCAGTTGGTAAAACACAAAGCTCTTAAACTTGTGGACGTGGGTTCAACCCCCATGGTGGAGTTACATCATATGATGTTATTTTCAATGAAGCATGATTATATTTATAAAGTCCCTGATCATTATTGCATAATGACACGGCCCTTGGGGGCTACACTGGTTGAAGTTTTTTGAGCATCAGGCAAATTACAAGTCCCAGGTTGCTGCAAGCATGACAACCCGACACTTGGGGGATACATAATATGGAGTATTCAGTTTTTACTAAGTGACTGGGATGAACAACATAGATTTCTTAAGTGGCAGTATTTATATGGAAGCATGTCTTAAGCTATAACTTTGTTCTGTTCAAGACTTGGGGGCTACAGATAATACGGATATAAGGGAGAAAAATCTTCAAATCCTCAGTATAGAATAAACCAGATTGACCCGGCGTCATCAATAATTGTGACCTGACGTCATCAATAATCATGAATCGGCGTTGGCAACAATCATGACCCGTAATTATCAGTTTTTATAACCCGCCGATTTTGGAAATCATAGCTTGGCAAGTTCTACATTTTCAAGCCGGCTGAATATCAGTTGAATATTTGAAGACCAATATTTTTGTCAAATCAGAGCATTGAAGGACGACTCAAATGGATTCTTTATTTACTATATTTATTCTACAAGCAAATTGATTTGTAAGCTGGTCTATTGACCCAGATTTTTTAGAAGAAGAAAATGACAAGGACTTAAGAATGATCAGGTGCCGGTTTACAAGAATTCTTAACCCGAAGCACAACCTGTCAAATTTGTTCTTGTGTTTATTTTGCAGCATAAATTTACCATGGATAAATCCAAGCTAAACATGGGGGCTAATGTCGGGGATATACCCCGCGGCGTAACCCGGCCGTAAGTATAACCCGGCCGGACTTGGAGATTCATCGGCGACCCACACTGACCAGACGGTTTACAAGCAATCTGACTGAACATTATGATTCACTGGTAACCCGATGGGCGAGACAGACGGATGACAAGGCCCAAGGCTCAGAAGGCCGGTTCATGTTATGGTGGGCTGGTTTAAGAGGAAAGGCGTGAGGAATATTTGTCTTACAAGGAGTTAAGTTCTGGACTTGTATCCGGTTTGTATTAGAAGGTAGACTAGTCCTAATCTTAATAGGACTCCACATGTAACCCGCCCCTTCAACATTTATAAGGAGGGGCAGCGCTCCCCAAAGGGGGATGAGGAAGAAGAAAATAATAGCTAAGGCTAGACACAACTAGAGGAGAGCCGGTTTATGCGGCGACTCCCTCATGAGCATAATGATACCTAGCCACAAACAGCGTGTAGGGCTATTCTGGATGATGTTTCCCGGGGCCCGAAGCTGTCTAAATCTTTGTCTTGTGTGATGATCCACCTCTCGTCTTTCGTCCTGATCAACCCCTCTCATGCTACCACATAGATGCATTGGCCTCACGACTAAGTCCTCACACTAGGACCTCTGTCGTGACAATTCCACGACAAACCGTGTGTGCCGTAATGACCTGCATAACGTAATTTCACCCTAATTTAATTGCTGCTATTTAAAATTGTACCTAATTTAAACTTGAAAGTAGGCTATAGCTTTATTCATATCCATCAGGTTCAAACAACCAATGCATTATTCGATTCACAGGTACATATGTTTAAGAATTACAGAAGCTCCAAATAAAGAATGATGTACCAGGGTTCTATACTTGTACTATTACAGATGGTAAATAAAGAGGCGACAGACATTCCAGTTGACGAACAAGGTGAAGCGGAATGGCCCTATTGTGCTCTCCTGGATGCAGAAGGCATGCAGGACTCTAGTCAAACCCCTTGTGATGGCCGGCCGCCAATCATGTAGTTTGAGAGGTAATCTTGAGTAAACAGCTTCAGGATCCACTGCAAAAGAAAAAAGATTCAGATATTGTCATCTAACACAACTCATTACAGGTAGTAAAAAGACGACTGCATGGTTCTTACTTACCATCCTACAATTCACTGTTGTCTTGCATAAAGTGTAAACAAATAGTTCGATTGACATCTTTTGACCCATTTTAGTAACAATCTTCATCAGTTTCCTCACTGGATGCTAGTTCATGAATATCTCATTGCCCCATGCGCAGAAAGGGTCGAAGTGTGGATCTTTCGCAATGCTATGTGTACCTAAAAGCACCAAGTTAATATTAGAGGCTAAACAACAATTGAAAAATGATGTAGTACAACATTCCATCCATCCCATTATATAAGATTTTATTACATGTATATCCAGACATCATCAGAACATTAAGGTAACACTCTTCCTTGTTGCTATGTAGCCTGGGATTGCATATTTAGTCATTCAGTACAATGCATGTTGCTAAACAACAATTGGAAAACGAAAAGGCATGTTAACTGCAATATCCTTAACAACAACCAAATATCGTAATTCATAGTGGTATTGTTGAAAGTTTTATTGATGAAATTGAACTGCATAGCAAATAGTTGCACATATAGAGCATCACATTGTGAAGAACTGAAATAAACAAGTCATAAGGACATCTCTAGGAGATCCTTAAAAAGTTAAAGGACTCAAACCCTTAGTGGATATATATATATATATATATATATATATATATATATATACTCCAACAATTTTTGGCCTTTTCTAGTCGATCCCCTAAACTTAAGGTTGTAAACTTCAATTTGATCAAGTTCAAAGCAGGTTCAACCGAAAGTAGCATGCATTCAAACATAAACATAGATAGTTTTGCATAACTGGACATAAAACATAAATTTAAACTAAGCTAAACTACTTTCGGTTGAAGTAGAGGTCGAGCCAATCCTTCCTCATCATGTACGGTGTGCCGCGAGCCGGGTCCGGGCCAGTACCGTCGTCGGGGTCGTTGGGGAAGGCACTCCTCCACTCGTCGACATCGATCTCCTTGTCCTAGGGGCCCACCTCGATGCTGTCCGCGACGCCATCACCGCCGCCTTTGTCCTCGTCATCAGAGGAGAGCGCGATAACCTCGCCGCCCTCCGTGCCGCCGTCCTCACCGCCTTCGACCTCTTCATCGGAGGAGAGCGCGATAACCTCGCTGCCCTCCGCGCCGGCAACGATTGCCTGCTCCGCCTCCATGAGCTTCGGGTGCTGCTGGCGGAGCTCTTGCATGTAGGCCTCATCGGCAGCCTCGGCCTCGAGACGGTCCCACGCCTCACGGTCCTCTCGCGCCATTGCCGAGCTCACCACCACTGGCTTTGGAGAAACGAGGTGGACACGGCGTGTGCCGAAGGGGTAATTGAGCCTAGCCGCCGCACCGTGGTAGCGCACCTGCCAGCGGTCATACTCCATGGCCACGAGCTCGGTCGTGTGGAAGCTACCGAGCCACCGGCGGGTGTGGGTCTCTCGATCTATAATCTCAGCGACCCATGTCCCCCACCACTGCTGCTGGACCCCGAGGTAGGACTTCGTCGGCTGCCAGGTCCGGGGGAGGACGGGGAAGTCCTCGAACTGGCGTAGGGGCGCGGCGGCGGGCGGATCGGGGGACCGGCAACGGCGGATCGGGCCCGCGGAGGACGACGGGGACACCTCGGCGGCCACTTCGCCGGTGTCGGGCGAAAAGGCTGCGATAAACCTCTTTTTGGCCATTGGCTACTCGAGCTTCCCGGCACACAGGCAGAGGTTGAGGATGGAGGCGCCGGTGATGGCGGCGACCTACCAATGGTTTCGAGGGTTGTGTGTGTCTGTGTGAGCGGAGGTTGTGTGTGTTTGTGCATGCTATCATGGAGCGGCATCAACTTGCCGTGGTGAAAATTTTGTTCCATTTGGGGCAGGTTCGGGTATAAGCTTCGCGCAAACCAGAGCTTCTCACAACAAGCATGATGGTCTCGATAGGGAATGTACCACCTTTGGTGACGGGACGATATCCGTTACCTCTTATTGCTTACAAAAATTTTCTAGTGTCAACATAGAACAACAGGAGTGTTGTGTTCAATCTTGGAATTTTGGGGGTTCGGTTGGCCTTTTTTATACATTAAGGATTTTCTAGGCATTTTATGTGCATAATTCAAATTTGAACTACAAGCACATGCTCCAATGCACCAAAGTTGGTTGAAAAATCACATGCGTGTCCCCGGGTGAATTTCTAGGTCCCATGCAAGAAATGGGAATGAAATTCAAACACCAGGGCATTGTTGATTGCCAGAAAAACGTTGAGATGCCTGGTTTTTAAATTCTAGTAAATCCAAAACTCGTATGACATTCATGAAACTTGGCATGCTATCATGGAGCGGCATCAACATGCCATGGTGAAAATTTTGTCCCATTTGGGGTAGGTTCGGGTATAAGCTTCTCACAAACCAGAGCTTCTCGCAACAAGCATGATGGTTTCAATAGGGAACGTACCACCTTTGGGGACGGGACGATATCCGTTGCCTCTTATTTCTTTTAAAAAAGTTCTAGTGTCAACATAGAACAACATGACTGTTGTGTTCAATCTTGGAATTTTTCAGGGTTCGTTTGGCCTTTTTATGCATTAACTTGGTTTTCTAGGCATTTTACGTGCATAATTCAAATTTGAACTACAAGCACATGCTCCAATGCACTAAGGATTGTTGAAAAATCACATGTGTGTCCTTGGGAGAATTTCTAGGTCCCATGCAAGAGATGGGAATGAAATTCAAACACCAGGGCACTGTTGATTGCCGGTAGAACGTTGAGATACATGGTTTTTAAATTCTAGTAAATCCAAAACTCATATGAAATTCATGAAACTTGGCATGCTATCATGGAGCGGCATCAACATGTCGTGTTAAAAAAAATTCCCATTTGGGGCGGGTTCGGGTATATGCTTCTCACAAACTAGAGCTTCTCACAACAAGCATTATGGTTTCGGTAGGGAACGTCCCACCTTTGGGGACGAAATGATATCCATTGCCTCTTATTGACTTAAAAAAATTTCTCGTGTCAAGATCGAACAACAAGAGTGTTGTGTCAATTTTTGGGATTTTTCGGGGTTCGTTTGGAGATTTTTATGCATTAACTGAGTTTTCGATGCATTTATGTGCATAATTCAAATTTGAACTACATGCACATGCTCTAATGCACTAAGGTTGGTTGAAAAGTCTAATCTGTGTCCTCGGGTGAATTTCTAGGACCCATGCAAGAGATGGGAATGAAATTCAAACACCAGGGCACTGTTGATTGCCGGGAAAACGTTGAGATGCCTTGTTTTTAAATTCTAGTAAATCAGAAACTCGTCTGAAATTCATGAAACTTGGCATGATCTCATGGATCGGCATCAACATGCCGTGTTAAAAAATTTGTCCCATTTCGGGCAGGTTCGGGTATATGCTTCTCACAAACCAGAGCTTCTCACAACAAGCATGATGGCTTCGGTAGGGAACGTCCCACCTTTGGGGACGAAACGGTATCATTTGCCTCTTATTGTTTTCAAAAAATTTCTTGTATCAACATAGAACAACATGAGTGTTGTGTCAATTTTTTGGATTTTTCGGGGTTCGTTTGGACATTTTTATGCATTAACTGAGTTTTCAATGCATTTATGTGCATAATTCAAAATTGAACTACATGCACATGCTCTAATGCACTAAGGTTGGTTGAAAAGTCTAATCTGTGTCCTGGGGTGGATTTCTAGGTCCCATGCAAGAGATGGGAATGAAATTCAAATACCAGGACACTGTTGATTGCCGGGAAAACGTTGAGATGCCTAGTTTCTAAATTCTAGTAAATCTAAAACTCGTCTGAAATTCATGAAACTTGGCATGGTCTCATGGATCGGCATCAACATGTTGTGTTAAAAAATTTGTCCCATTTGGGGCTGGTTCGGGTATATGCTACTCACAAACCAGAGCTTCTCACAACAAGCATGACGGTTTCGGTAGGGAACGTCCCACCTTTGGGGACGAAATGATATCCATTGCCTCTTATTGATTTTAAAAAATTCCCGTGTCAAGATATAACAACAGGAGTGTTGTGTCAATTTTTGGGATTTTTCGGGGTTCATTTGGAGATTTTTATGCATTAACTGAGTTTTCAATGCATTTATGTGCATAATTCAAATTTGAGCTACATGCACATGCTCTAATGCACTAAGGTTGGTTGAAAGTCTAATCTGTGTCCTAGGGTGAATTTCTAGATCCCATGCAAGAGATGGGAATGAAATTCAAACACCAGGGCACTGTTGATTGTTGGGAAAACGTTGAGATGCCTAGTTTTTAAATTCTAGTAAATCCAAAACTCGTCTAAAATTCATGAAACTTGGCATGATCTCATGGATGGGCATCAACATGTCGTGTTAAAAAAATTGTCCCATTTGGGGCAGGTTCGAGTATATGCTTTTCACAAACCAGAGCTTCTCACAACAAGCATGATGGTTTCGGTAGGGAACGTCCCACCTTTGGGGACGAAACGATATCCTTTGCCTCTTATTGCTTTCAAAAAATTTCTCGTGTCAACATTGAACAAAAGGAGTGTTGTGTCAATTTTTGGGATTTTTCAGGGTATGTTTGGACATTTTTATGCATTAACTGAGTTTTCAATGCATTTATGTGCATAATTCAAATTTGAACTACATGCACATGCTCCAGCGCATATAAATTGGTTGAAAAATCAAATCTGTGTCCTTGGGTGCATGCTTAGGTCCCATGCAAGAAATGGGAATGAATTTCAAACACCAGGGCACCGTTGATTGCCGGCAAAACATTGAGACGCCTCGTTTTTAAATTCTAGTGAATCCAAAAATCGTCTGAAATTCATGAAACTTGGCCTGCTTTCATGGAGCGGCATCAACATGCCGTGGTAAAATTTTGTCCTGTTTGGGGCAGGTTTGGGTATATGCTTCTCACAAACCAGAGCTTCTCACAACAGGCATCATGGTTTTGGTAAGGAACGTCCCACCTTTGGGGACGAAACGATATCCACTACCTCTTATTGCTTCCAAAATCTTTCTCATGTCAACATAGAACAACAGGAGTGTTGTGTTAATTTTTGTGATTTTTGGGGGTTATTTTGGACAATTTTATGCATTAACTGAGTTTTCAATGCATTTATGTGCATAATTCAAATTTGAACTACATGCACATGCTCCAGTGCATATAAATTGGTTGAAAAAACAAATATGTGTCCTTGGGTGCATTCTTAGGTCCCATGCAAGAAATGTGAATGAATTTCAAACACTAGGGCATCGTTGATTGCCGACAAAACATTGAGATGCCTGGCTTTTAAATTCTAGTAAATCCAAAACTCGTCTGAAATTCATGAAACTTGGCATGCTATCATGGAATGGCACCCGACATGATATGGTATTTTTGGTGTCCATTTTGAGAGAAGGCGCACTTGAATAATGAAAAGCAACAAAGGCATTTTGAAAAAATAGCTGCCACATTAATATCTCAAACTTTTGTATAATTCAAACTGTGTGCGTTCTGTTAACCATTCATGTGACGCCATGTGTCTTGGTTTTAATGGCTGTAGGAGGTGCCGTGCGGACAACTGCTTGACCTTGACTGAACGGGAGGTGTGCGAGCGCAGTCCGGTGGGCAGGCTGACCGAGAGGTGTGCAAGCTATCCTCCAATGCGCAGGCTCACCGGGAAGCATGTGAGTTGTACGCTGCGCATGCTCACTAGGAAGCGAGCCCATTGACTTCCATGGCTGCCCGCCTTCCTCTCCATTAATGGGGCCCGAGCCACTGTTTAATATGGGCGGCCTTACTGTTCACCTCCAATTCCCCTCCTCCTCCACCCCCCCGCAGACCTCCACCACCATGGCGCAGAATGATCATCTGCCACTAGTCTTCAAGTTTGGTGAAGTCGACTCCGAGCCGGAGGAGATAGAAAATAAGGAGGAGTGGGGCCTCATGGACATGGCCCAAAACGAGATGACCGCGGCGGTTGCTGCCCCCGCTCCTGTCCCAGCTCCCACCCCCGCGACCGCGCCAGCGACCATCCCCGTAGAATTGACGGGCTGGTCGCCGAGCACTACCGCAGAGCTAGAAGCCGCAGGCATCACCGAGGTCTCCGCAGACGCGCGTGAGCTCGTGTACATGCTAGCGACCGTGCCCGTGCCCGTGCGCCCCCCTCCACCCACCGTGCTGCTGGCCCCCATGCATTTGGCTGCACCCGCCATGCCCATGCATGCCCCTCCACCCACCACGGCGTCGGTCCCCGCGTTTGGCTGCACCCATCGCGCCCGAGCCTGTGCCTGTGCCCATGCGGCCCCCCTCAGTGGCATGGGACGCTTCGATCGACCGCTACCTCTCAGCGGCGCTAGTTGCCATCCTCCCGCGCCCCGCCCATCAAGCGACTACATGATGTTTGATTTACCAGTGAAGAACATTTTGTGCTGCCTTGAAGACTTCAACAACGGCGTCCCGGAGGACAACAACGACAACGACGGCGCGGCACGCCGCCTCCGCCGCCATCGGAAATAGTTTTTTGGGGTTTAATATTGTATCTTGAATTCTCGATCATATGAATACAAATTCACAGTGTGACTGAATGAAAGATATGGTTTGAATGAACTTGTGTTTTTCTCTCCTAATGTACATACTTATTAAATGATTTTCTTTCTAAAAAACGTCATCGGTTTTTAAATATAAAACACTCATCGCAAACGTTTTAGTTAGAAGACCCGTATGCAAACCGACAGCTTCCCCAGGAAACCAAGGGAAAATGTGCCGAGCAGGATTTCTGCATCCCTTCAATGCAAACGGTCGTATTGCATGACCCGTGTGCAACCACGTGCAAACAATTGGGTAAGATTTGCATATCTATCATTTTGGGTATGTTGCCATTTCTCAAACTGGAAAGATTGACATTTGTTTATCTAGTAACATTGCCATTTGTCAACCTTGTAACACTGCGATTTGTCGAAATATGCAGCTACAAATCACTATCACTATCTAATTTTTGCAACTAAAATCACTAGCACTGTTCATATGGACACCACTAGCAGGCGTGAGTTCATGGACGCATATGAAAATGTACCATTGATTACATACAACAAGTCATCAGCCCACAACAATAACGAGGATACACGTTGGATTATAGATCATTTCCAACAAAACATTCTAGTAAAGTTTTTCTCACACAACAAATATCAAAGCATTGAAATGAACTTTAGCTCAACCACTCATCGGTGTTGGAAACACTTGCTTTGAACCAGAAGTGATTCTCTGGGAAGGGCCGGCTACTGTCAATCTCAAGACCGATGCAGGACTGATTATCCAGGTTGAAGCGGCCTATTTCAATACCTGTCGGGGATATACCCTGCGGTGTAAACCGGCCGGAAGGATAATCCGGCCGGACTTGGCGATTCACCGGTGACCTGCACAGACCAGACGGTTTACAGTTCATTGGTAATCCGGCTTCGGGCCAGAGGAGCAATAAGACCCGGCGGCCTGTCTGGCGGTTCATGAAGGCCGGTTCAACCATTGTGGGCCGGTTTAAGAGGAAAGGTATAAGGAGTATTTGTCTTACAAGGAAGACCCGGACTTGTATCTGGTTTGTATTAGAGATAGACTTGTCCTAATCCTAATAGGACTCCACATGTAACCCGCCCCTTCAACATATATAAGGAGGGGCAGGGCTCCCCAAAGAGGGGGAAGCTGGAAGCTACAAGCAAACAATAATCTAGGAATAGACACAATTAGAGGAGAGCCGGTTTACGGCGAATCCCTCGTGATGATAATGAGACCTAGCCTCACACAGCATGTAAGGTTTTTACCGGATGATGTTTCCCAGGGCCCGAAGCTGTCTAAATCCTCGTCTTATGTGTTGATCCGCCCTGCGTCTCTCGTCCCACTCAACCCCTCTCAAGCTACCACATAGATGCGTTGGCCTCGCGACTAAGTCCTGACATTAAGGACATCTGACGTGACAAATCCACGACAGTTGGCGCCCACCGTGGGGCCCGCGCACGATGGTGTTGAGTTCTTGGAGAGATCTCCCCAGGGATCGAGAAAGCTTGGGATTGACATGAGGAAGGAAAACCGCCGCGGATGAACCGTATGGTTTGATCCGGTTTACGGTGATCAACGCCTGCTACTACAAACCGACGATGAGTAAAATCCAGAAGCGCACTAGACCCAATCCATTATGGTCTGTTCAGAAAGGAAACTAGAAGAAGATCACTACATCTAGGCAAAAAAAAACAAGATGATCAGATCGGATGTTACAAGTGAATTTATGGTAATGGCCTACCAGCCATGAGGAAAAATAATTCAAGACAACAGTGCTATACTGCGGCAGCATCGGACAGGAGATATTGGATTTTTTTTGGAGAGTGCTAGTATGGCCAATTATTGTCCAGATTCAGCCAAGCGATTGTCTCAGAGTACGACTTGTTTACGCAAAGATGCGACTGCCTTATTCATCATTAAAAAAGGGAGAGTTAACGACCCAGAGGAAAACACGGACGCGGTTTCGTACAACTGACCGCGACTCGGAGCTGGGCTATGATTTCCGCCTCTGAGCAGGCTCCTGCAACCTCTTCTGCTGCCGCGTCTTGATCCGCTTGTCACCACAGTCAGCATCTAGCCCCTGGCCGCTGTCGAAGCCAATTAACTCCATGTAGCCAGCACCTGCGATGCATGCCTTCAGGCGATCACGGTGGGGACTGCTCGGGCATATAAAGGTGTTTTGGAATAGTACTGCCTCACGTGAAACTCCAACAGGGTTCTCAAAGAATTTATTGATTAAAAAAGAAAGATTGATCCGCTCTCATTACATCACGTGGAGCCAAGATACCAAGTGGGTCAATGCAATCTCACGTACTCCAGCATACAACACATACGAGAAGCAAGACTTCGTGTCGTGGTCGTCATTCGCAGCGCCGCCTCGGAGCCAGCGGCCTTCATTGCAGAGCCTCAAAATCCGTTGAGCCGACCATGCTGGAGCAAATGTTGAGCTGTTCTCACCTCCAATGTCGCGACCCACCGCTGCAGTCGTGTTGAGACGTCCTTTTTTCACGTGTAGAGTTGCCCTGACTCACGCATCACCATTTAAGCCACCGGCCCACCATTTTTTGCAGACGAGTTATCTTTGCCCGTTCTCTGGTCCGGGTTGGTCGCTGTCACTAAGAGCCGCCGCTCGGTGAAGTCTCTACAAGCCAATTCACGCGCCTCCTTCGCCTTGTTTTCCCCCAGAGAGGATAAATAACTTATTGTTGATGGAATGTATGACTCCCTCTATCATCCGAACAAATCAGGTGATATCCATCTAGTTTACTTTTATCAGTATTTGTTAATTTTTTGTGAAAACAACCACTCTGCCCTATAGTGTTGTTATACACAGGTAAATTATTCATTACAAAAAGTATTGATATACCGCGGATATGGAGCATGCGCCAGCATCATTTTATTGGCGTTCATCTATGTCGCGCAATTTCATGGACACGTGTGTAAGCCGCCGCCCCTACGTTTCGGTCTACATCAATGCACCAGCCGACTCACCCATCTGCGCCGCCTTACAACGCCACGGACGACTTGCCCGTCCGCCCTCGCGGCCGATTCACGTATCCGCGCCAGCTTACAAACGTCATAGCCGACTCACCCGTACGCACCGGTTTACCACGCCGCGGCCGGTTCACCCGTGAGCGACTTCAACTTCACCTAGCGATCATCAATTTCATGACAGATTATTTCCGGCCCGGCGCATTAGGTGATGTCCATCTAGAATATATTTTATTAGTACATATTATTTTTGTCAAAGAGCAGTTTATATTTGCCTTGGTCTGCGATATTGTATGCAGGACAATTATTCATTATAGACGTGGTTTATACCATGGGTACGAAGCACGCGCTGGCAACGTCCTGCCCAGTGTTCGTCCGTGCCACATTATGCGGTGAATGGACGCGTACAAGACGCCGCTCTTACAGCCCGGTTTACATCAGCTTGCCGGGACCGTGCCTGCGTTTGACTCGCTCATCCGTACCGGTTTACAACGTTGTGGCCGACTCGGCCGTGATTAATTTCAGCTTCACCATGGTGATCATCAACTCCACGGTGGACAACCCCTGGCATGATATATCAGGTGAAATCCATCCAATATATTTTATATTATATATTGCATTCTTTAAAAACAGCAATTACTCCGGTTTGCAAAGTTTTCTAAATGCAGGACCCTAAACCGCCATATTGGTGCAAATTTAAAAGCGGTTAGAAAATTTCCGGCTTAAAAAGAAGGATGCCGGTTTAATATCCGGCTCAAGGGGAAGATGTCTCCCACAAAGCTTTGTAGCTCTCAATATCCGGTTCAAGTTCCCGGTTCAAGAAGAATTTATCTCTTGCAAAAAGGTTAAAAATTACCGAAGAGGACCTGCTGCCATGATGCGCGGTTCAAACATGGGTATCCTGCCTTATTGGCCTAACATATTATTGATCACATGGGGGCTTCTGCTTCATAAAGCGGGGTCTCTGTCTTTCTCATCATGCGAGGTTACACGGAGTGGTTCTGCTTAAAGCGGCCTCCGGTTTACCCCTTGACATTTGTTTTTTATATATCACTGGGGGCCTTGGTCGTGTCCGAACCAACGAACACCCTTTGATAGGCGACAACCACCAGATCATTTGGGGACTTGATCAAGTCTGAACCAGTCACGCCTTTTGGTCGGCCTAAGGCCACAAAATCACTTGGGGGCATGGTTGGGCCCGAACCATTGTCACGCCTCTTGATCTGGCATATATGCCACGAGTCATTTGGGGACCTGGCTGACTTGAATCATTGTCACTCCTATTGGGGGCCTTGATCCTGTCCGACCATGGTAATACCATCTGAACAGTTCAGTATAGAGTATGTTTGCAAATGGTTTTTATCATTACTTTTGCTTCCATGTTGTTTTCATGGTTTGTTCGTTCTTTGCTTTTGTTGGATTTCTTTATGTCAACAAGCATATTTTTTCCGGTTCAACTATCAATTACAAATTGACGGAACAAGATCAAGTTATAATCAGGAGACTATCAGCCCGGCCTGGTTTGACTATGAGTCGCCAGTATTATATATGGTTAAACCGGTGTTTATCACAACCCGGTACGGTTTATCATCAACCGGCACAGTATGAAAGGAGTTATCATTACTCAAGATTGGGGTTATCACTCTTACTACAAAAAGTTGGTAAAACCAGCAATGTGATTCAATATCACAGGTATGATGTATTTCATATTTGATTATTCTTAAAGTGCAACCTTGGTTATAAACCCAGGTTATTTGTTGGGCATTATGACCCGTCCGGCGGTAAACCGCCAGGACACTTTAAACTTGTTGTATGCAGAGACAGGTTGAATAAAGCATGATGATAAGTTATCCGGTGTTTATTAAACCGGCCAGGCTTTAAGACGAGAAGTCGCCAGTATATGATGGGAAATTATCCGGAGTTTATTAAACCGGCCTGGCTTTGGACTATATGTCGCCAGTATATATTTGGATTGCGCCATTGGAATCATGCGCTTATAAATCATTGGGTATATTGTTCAAATAGCCAAACATGGCTGGATTTCTATTATGATTATCAATGACCAGTATTATGATCAAGGTTTTCAAAGTCGCTTTAGCGCAATGGCTATCATATTATCAATGGATATGGTTTATTTTACAATTGAAGGAATAGTCCCGAGTTGCTGCAGGCTTACAATCCGGCACATGGGGGCTACATTATTTAAGTTGAGATTACATCAAATATGCAAGTCTCATGTCGCTGCAAGCATGCACCATGACACTTGGGGGCTAATGCAAAGTAATTTTCTGATCATATTATTGAAGACCCGACTCATCACATTATAATGAGTCGACCCTTGGGGGCTACCAATTGCTCCTGTCAACAATTGAAGGTACAAAGCTTTTTATTCATTATATTGAAGGGTCCACTGCTCAGTTGGTAAAAGCACAAGGCTCTTAACCTTCTAGACGTGGATTCAAGTCCCATGATGGGGGCTACACATCATTTCTCAAATCTACATGATTATACCTACAAAGTCCCTGCTCATTATTGCGTAATGACCCGGCCCTTGGGGGCTACACTGGTTGAAGTTTTTTCGAGTATAAAGACAATTACAAGTCCCAGGTTGCTGCAAGCATGACAACCCGGCACTTGGGGGCTACATAATATGGAGTATTCAGTTTTTACTAGTCACTGGGATGAACAACATGGATTTCTTCTTAAGTGGCAGTATTTATATTGAAGCAAGTCTTAAGCCATCACTTTATTCTGCTCAAGACTTGGGGGCTACAGGTATTATATTATTATCGAAGAACTATTTTCAAATTCTCTGTTTTCAGCAAACTGGATTAACCCGGCATCACCAATCATTATGACCCGGCGTCATCAATAATCATAAACCGGCAAGTTTTACATCTTCAAGCCGGTTGAATATCAGTTGAATATTTCAGAGACTAATATTTTTGTCAAGTCAAAGCATTGAAGGCCGATTCAAATGGATTCTTTATTTACAAATATCTTCTGCAAGAAAATTGATTATGAAGATGATTATTAACTTGGAAGGAAGAAATGACAAGGATTTAAGGATGATCAAGTGCCGGTTTACAAGAGTATTTAAACCGGAGCACAACCCGACGAATTTGTTCTTGTGTTTATGTTGCAGATCAGTTTAACATGGATGAATCCAAATTAAACTGGGGGCTAATGTCGGGGATATACCCCGCGGTGTAAACCGGCCGGAAGGATAATCCGGCCGGACTTGGCGATTCACCGGTGACCTGCACAGACCAGACAATTTACAGTTCATTGGTAATACGGCTTCGGGCCAGAGGAGCAACAAGACCCGGTGGCCTATCTGGCGGTTCATGAAGGCCGGTTCAACCATTGTGGGCCGGTTTAAGAGGAAAGGTATAAGGAGTATTTGTCTTACAAGGAAGACCCGGACTTGTATCTGGTTTGTATTAGAGATAGACTTGTCCTAATCCTAATAGGACTCCACATGTAACCCGCCCCTTCAACATATATAAGGAGGGGCAGGGCTCCCCAAAGAGGGGGAAGCTGGAAGCTACAAGCAAACAATAATCTAGGACTAGACACAATTAGAGGAGAGCCGGTTTACGGCGAATCCCTCGTGATGATAATGAGAACTAGCCTCAAACAGCATGTAGGGTTTTTACCGGATGATGTTTCCCGGGGCCCGAAGCTGTCTAAATCCTCGTCTTATGTGTTGATCTGCCCTGCGTCTCTCGTCCCACTCAACCCCTCTCAAGCAACCACATAGATGCGTTGGCCTCACGACTAAGTCCTGACACTAAGGACATCTGACGTGACAAATCCACGACAATACCCATATTGGGACGGCAGGGAAGCATAGTAATATACAAGGTATAGATACAGTTGCTTCTCATAAATGGTAGTAACATTGTGTCAACAGTAGCCGGATCGCCTTCCATCATCATTGGATAGTTTTGTCCAAGGAAGAGCGAGTTTCCTCCAAGACTTTCAATACTGAACCAAGGAGAAGGTGTTGGCGCTAGTACACTAGTATCCATCCTGAATACCCTGCAATAGATGTTGGAATAGGTCTGGAGAGTGCGATCATACGACACTACACCTCCTTCCTTAGTAACATCAAAAGTGCCCCATATACGGACAAGAAGAGGTGATCCATCGGAATAAGTTCCCAGGCGCCACTGAGTATATGGGTCCTGCTCGTCCTCATGCCCGTGAATAAAATTTTCAAGTATAGGTCGTGGAATATTCACAGGACCATGGAAACACAAGAAGGTTAATTAGTAAAGGGAAACTAGCTAACCCACATGCATGTGGATGAATTAATTATAATTACGGTGGAAGACAAACGTACCAAAATCATGAGGATTCCATGCAAAAACAGTGCCACGAGTGGTAGCAGCAAACACAAGACCCTCGTACGGAATTGCATCACAGTACTCATCCATGTATAGAAACTGGTTTTTGAGCAATATCCATCAAGGAGTGGAAGTAAGGAAGGCAACAAGCTTGTCGAAGATAGCAACAACTTCATAGTTCGTGTAATCCCAAGAGCGGTTGGGAACTCGACAAATTGCTATCTTTTGTAGATGACAGTTACCATGATCGTATTTGAACTCACGTAGACCATCTGTGTGCTCAACCTCTGGGTAGTCTAAGAATTTTGAAAGTGAAACCCGGTGATGAGTGTACACATTCACAAATGCCCACTCGTAGTTATACCCAATATAAACAACCCAACCTTCAATTGTGCCTGCCCAAGCCTTGCCCTCAAGCAATGGCATCTTAACATCACACTTATCATTATCAAGCGGCATCAACTTGCACAAGGCGAGGCTTCCATCGTCCCCACGCCAGTCAGCAGGGTCACGTCGAACAAGATAGGGGAGATCAAACCGCTCGTGGACCCTTGGGTTGCTTGTAATGATGTTATTAGTTGAGTCGAGAATGGTCTTGAACGAACCTGCCATGCTAGCCGAGGTGATGGCGTCGCACCGATCAATGAGTTCCTCCACCACGTCATCATTCATATCGGGGCAAGAATAGCGGGGTCGTTTCCGGCTTGTTCCCTCCATGGAGAAGATGATCAAACAATGGCAGAAGGAAGGGTGAAGGCAAATGGAGGAGGGAGGAAGAGCTAGTGTGCGATAGTTCCAAATCGAGAGGGAAATGCAAAGAGTTGGTGGATGGTTTCCACGGTACACCAAGAGGCGCCTGGGGAGCGAATGGTTGCCACAGAGGTCACACACTGACGACAACGGCCGAGTGAACCGCATGCAATCCTATCGCACAACACACACGCCTTGTTAAGTTGAACCGTTTCTGTTCTCTTGTGTAAACGCAAATAGTTCATCCGAGTGAACCGCATGCCATATATCGCACACACGTTGATTTGGCTGACCGTTGCTTTTGTGTTGCCTAATCACAAACATTTCATCCGAGGGAATCATATTGTGTATATCGCACACACCTTGATCTGGCTGACCATTTCTTTTGTGTTGCCTAAACACAAACAGTTCATCTGAGTGAACTGTTTGCTGTACATCGCACATGCCATCATTTGGCTGCCCGTTTCTTTTGTTCCTCCTCATCGCAAACAGTTAATTGAACTGAACCGTATGCCCTTCATCGCACACACAACTAAAATCTGAACCGTGTTTCATGCATCCTCCATCACAAATGTTTTCAACTTTTTTGACAGTTTTCATACACCACCATTTGCGATTATTGCATCACACATAGTTTCTCGAAGGGTCTCTGATCGAAGTGTCGCGTTAGCAGCATCCTGCAGTTGTGACTAGTCACCCACAAGCACCAATCTATAGTTCCGGTAACAAGATTGAACATAAGAGATGAACTAGGGTTTGAGAGGAGATGGTGTTGTTCAAGATGTTGATGGAGATTGCCCTCCCCAATATGGGAGAGTTGTTGCTGATGATGATGACGATGATTTCCCCCTCCGGGAGGGAAGTTCCCCCGGCTGAATCGCTCCGCCGGAGGGCAAAAGTGTTCCTGCCCAAGTTCCACCTCGAGACGGCGGCGCTCCATCTCGAAAGTCATCTCCTTATTTTTTTCTAGGTCAAAATGACTTATATACCAGAAGATGGGCACCGGAGGTGGGCCTGGGTGAGCACAACCCACCAGGGCGCGCCTGGGCTCCCTGGCGTGCCCAAGTGGGTTGTGCCCACCTGGTGGGCCCCTCCGGTAGTTATTTGCTCCAATAATTCTTAAATATTCCATAAAAATCTCTGTGAAGTTTCATCTTGTTTGGAGTTGTGCAGAATAGGTAGCCTGACGTAGTTTTTCCATGTCCAGATTTCTAGCTGCCGGAATTCTCCCTCTTGGTGTGTACCTTGCAACTTAGGATAGAAAAGGCATTAGAATTACTCCAAAAATCATTATTATGGATAAAAGCATCATAAATAACAGTAAGAAAACATGATGCAAAATGGACGTATCAACTCCCCCAATCTTAGACCTCACTTGTACTCAAGCGAAAACCGAAATCGAAAAACATGTCCACATGCTTTGAGAGAGAGGTGTCGATAAAAACAAAATACGGACATAGAAGCATCATGTTGATTATTATTACAGCAACAAAATTAAACATAGGACTTTTATCATAGAATTTTTATCATATACTTCTCATGAATAAGTAATGGTTCATCACACAATCAAAGTATAAAGCAAAAACTCTATTAGAAACCAACAAACTATGTTCTCAGTCAACTTTGCAACTAAAATTTATCATCTTTTTAGGAAGGGTCACGTGTCGGAGCCTTTAGGCAAGTCCACATACTCAACCATCATATAGTCTTATATGATTGCTAACACTCACCGCGTACACATGAGCAAAACGTTTCAGCCGGACATATAGATAGATAGGGGCTTATGGTTTCGCCTGCCAACGTACTCACCTCAAGGGTGATGTCAACAATAATAACTGATGCCACCCATATTCAACTTGACATATGTGCCTAGATCTTTCCTCAGCAAATGATGCTTGCCAAAGGAATAGAGAGAATTTTTTTGACTCTAGCCTAAAATAAATACATAAAAGTAAAAGATAGGCCCTTCGCAGAGGAAAGCAGAGGTTGCCATGCACTTATTTGATTGTATGCTCAATCCCTTAGTGCAAAAGAACGTTACGTTACATTGCCCCTGGTGATAGCGACCTTTATTATGCAGTATGTCACTTTTATACTTCACCATCACAAGTTCGTGCAACGCTCAATTTTCTCTTACACTAAATGATCTCACACTTTTAGAAGGAATTTTTATTGCCTTTTTGCACTGATGACAACTTACTTGAAGGATCTTTCTCAATCCCTAGGTAGGTATGGTGGACTCCAGAAAATGAGATTTGGGTTTAAGGGTTTGTGGATGCACAAGTAGTAAATCTACTTAGTGCGGAATTTTTAGCTAACAAAGATAGGGGGCAAGCACCACATGTTGAACGATCAATGACAATATAACTTCTATGTGAATATGAACAAACTTAAATCATTAAGTTGTCTTCCTTGTCCAACATCAACAATTTTGGCATATAATATTTTGACAAGGGCTCACAATCACAAAAGATTTCTAGGATAGTATATTTATATGTGAATCTTCTCTTCCCTTATTAATTCTTTCATGAGTTGCATCATTGATTAATGCTATGTTTGTCAATCTCCAATAAAATTTTCTACTTATACCTTTCCTTATGCGGTGCCATCACCTACCATGGGACTAGTATATGATCTTATTGATTTGTTTGTTTCCTTTTATTTATTTACTTTTATTTATTTCCTTTCTCTTTTTCTTTCTTTATTTCTTTTATTTATTTGCAACATGAGAGTAAAGAAAGCAAAAACTCACACTAAGTTTTATTATATAACTTGCACACGATTACAAGGATAGATCACTAAGCAAACTTCTCAAAGAAGAAAGGATCGAACTAAACTTTTATTCATCTAAAGCAAAAGATCGAACTGAATTGCTTGAGGACAAGCAAAGGTTTATGCTTGGGGGAGTTGATACGTCTCCGCCGTATCTACTTTTCCGAACACTTTTGCCCTTGTTTTGGACTCTAACTTGCATGATTTGAATGGAACTAACCCGGACTGACGCTGTTTTTAGCAGAATTACCATGATGTTATTTATGTGCAGAAACAAAAGTTCTCGGAATGACCTAAACTTCATGGAACATCTTCTCAGAAATAATAAAAAATCCTTGCAAAAGATGAAGACCAGGGGGCCCACATTAGCCACGAGGGTGGGGGGCGCGCCTGCCCCTAGGGCGCGCCCACTACCTCATGGGCCCCCTGGAGCTCCTCCGACCTCGACTCCAACTCTATATATTTGCTTTCAGGGAGAAAAAAATCAAGGAGAAGGATTCATCGCGTTTTACGATACGGAGCCGCCACCAAGCCCTAAAACCTCTCGGGAGGGCTGATCTGGAGTCCGTTCGGATCTCCAGAGAGGGGAATCCGTCACCATCGTCGTCATCAACCTTCCTCCATCACCAATTTCATGATGCTCACCGCCATATGTGAGTAATTCCGTCATAGGCTTGCTGGACGGTGATGGGTTGGATGAGATTTATCATGTAATCGAGTTAGTTTTGTTAGGGTTTGATCCCTAGTATCCACGATGTTCTGAGATTGATGTTGCTATGACTTTGCTATGCTTAATGCTTGTCACAAGGGCCCGAGTGCCATGATTTCAGATATGAACCTATTATGTTTTCATCAATATATGAGAGTTCTTGATCCTATCTTGCAAGTCTATAGTCACCTATTATGTGTTATGATCCGTTAACCCTGAAGTGACAATAATCCGGATACTTACCGGTGATGACCGTAGTTTGAGGAGTTCATGTATTCACTATGTGTTCATGCTTTGTTCCGGTACTCTATTAAAAGGAGGCCTTAACATCCCTTAGTTTCCGCTAGGACCCCACTGCCACGGGAGGGTAGGACAAGAGATGTCATGCAAGTTCTTTTCCATAAGCACGTATGACTATATTCGGAATACATGCCTACATTACATTGATGAATTGGAGCTAGTTCTGTGTCACTCTAGGTTATGACTGTTACATGATGAACTGCATCCGGCATAATTCTCTATCACCGATCCATTGCCTACGAGCTTTCCATATATTATTCTTCGCTTATTTACTTTTCCGTTGCTATTGCTATCATCACTACAAAATACCAAAAACACTACTTTTGCTACCATTACCTTTTACTACTGTTACCACTACTATCATATTACTGTGCTACTAAATACTTTGCTGCAGATACTAAGTTATCCAGGTGTGGTTGAATTGACAACTCAACTGCTAATACTTGAGAATATTCTTTGGCTCCCCTTGTGTCAAATCAATAAATTTGGGTTGAATACTCTACCCTCGAAAACTGTTGCGATCCCCTATACTTGTGGGTTATCATGATGGTGGTGATGAAGTAGTATTTTCCAGTATAACCATGAGTAAATCCTTCAAACCTTGAATCTCCCAAAGGCCTTGATGAATTAATTCACTGTTTTTCTTCACCTCGCCCAATATGTGTTTATTCTCAGGGCCCCACGGTTTTGTTCCTACACTGTTTTCTCTTGGTCGGGATATGTCCCAGTTGGACGGTATGTGCCTACGAGGAGTGTTCTCGAACCCATAATTGTGAATCAAATTATGAAAATTGTTATGATGTAACCTGTGTAAGGGCCTCCTTGGTGGGAGCTCTTCTTGCACTTCCAGGCTCGCTTGATTGTTCGATGATCCCATGGCTAGATGAGGATCAGGGTGAGTAGAGCTGCCAGCAAGTGTACCCCTCTCGGAGGCTGGAGGATGAATCCCGAAGGGACTTTCCTCCTCTTCATCCATAACAACCTCTTCAGCTTCATCCCTCCTTAGATCTTCCTTAACCAACCTTATGTCTCCTTCTCCATTATTGAAGGGTGAGGAAGACATGACGTTGATCTAGTTGAATCTATCAGAAAACAGTAGGAAAAGAGAATTGAGGATTTCTCCGTGATATGGTGATCAACAGGTTCGGGAAGTATATATAGATTTTTTATCTTGAAGGACAAGCATATCGGAGAAAAACGGAGTCCGAAAGGTGTCCCAGGTGGGCACAAACCACCTAGGCGCTTGCCTGGCACGCCCTGGTGTCTTGTGCCCACTAGGGTACGCTTCCTGGAAGTTTCTTTATTTCCTAAATTTTTAAATATTCCAAAACTGATAAAAAAATATTTTTGCGGATTATTCAGAGTCCGTTTACTTACCGTATCATGTACTTGCTTATTTTCACGATTTTGGAATGTTCCAGAAGGACTCTTTTATGTGTTCTTCTGGTGTCAAAGTTTGGATAATATTACTTTCAACATTAATGGGCGTACCTGAGATATAATGTTTTATTCATTGCCCATTGACAGCCTTCGGGTTAGTACCTTCGGAATTATTTATTTTGATGGCTCCAGACCGATAAACCTCCTCGATGACATATGGGCCTTCCCATTTTGAGAGGAGATTTCCTGCAAAGAACCTGAAAAGAGAGTTGTACAAAAGAACATATTCTCCGACTTTAAACTCACGCTTTAGATTCTTTTGTCATGCCATCTTTTAACTTTTTCTATGAATAATTTTGCATTTTCATAAGCTTGGGTTCTCCATTCATCTGGAGAGCTAATATCAAATAACCTCTTTTCACCAGCACGCTTGAAGTCATAATTGAGTTCTTTGATTGCCCAAATTGCTTTATGTTCTAACTCAAGAGGAAAATGGCAAGCTTTTCCATAAACCATTTTATAAGAAGACATACCCATAGGATTTTTATATGTTGTTCTATAAGCCCAAAGTGCATCATCAAATTTCTTATTACAATTCTTCCTGGACCTATTGACAGTCTTTTGCAAAATTAATTTTATTTCTCTATTGCTAAGTTCAACTTGACCACTAGACTAAGGGTGATAAGGTGATGCAATTCTATGGTTAACATCATACTTGGCAAGCATTTTACGGAAAGCACCATGAATAAAGTGTGAACCACCATCAGTCATTAAATATCTAGGGACTCCAAACCTTGAGAAAATAACCTCCTTAAGTATTTTAATAGAGGTGTTGTGATCAGCACTACTGGTTGAAATAGCTTCTACCCATTTAGTAACATAATCAACATCAACCAAAATATGTGTATACCCATTAGAGGAAGGAAAAGGTCCCATATAATCAAATCCCCAAACATGAAATGGTTGAACAGCAAGTGAATAATTCATAGGCATTTCTTGATGCTTACCGTCATTACCTATTCTTTGACATTCATCACAAGATAAGACAAACTAACGGGCATCCTTGAAGAGAGTAGGCCAATAAAATCCAGACCGCAATACCTTATGATGCCCTCCATAAGCTTCAGAGTGACATTTCCGTAGGATTTGTCCCTTTTAATGCTTAGGTACACAACGTCTAATAATACCATCTACTCCTTCTTTATAAAGATGTGTGTCATCCCAAAAGTAATGCCTTAAATCATATAATATTTTTTTGTATTGTTGGTAAGTAAAGCTAGGTGGTAAATATTTAGCAACAATGTAATTAGCATAGTCAGCATACCAAGGAGTACTATGAGAAACATTTATTGTAGCTAACTGCTCATCAGGAAAACTATCATCAATAGGTAGTGAGTCATCAAGCACATTTTCAAGCCTAGATAAATTAACAGCTACTAGGTTCTGAGCTCCTTTTCTATCAATGATATGCAAAACAAATTCTTGTAGCAAGAGAACCCATCGAATAAGTCTAGGTTTAGCATCTTTCTTTTCCATAAGATATTTAATAATAGCATGGTTTGTGTGAACAATTACTTTGGAATCAACAATATAAGGTCTAAATTTATCACAAGCAAACACCACTGCTAAGAATTCTTTTTCAGTAGTAGCATAATTTATTTGAGCACTGTCTAGAGTTTTACTAGCATAATGAATTACATTAAGTTTTTTGTCAGCTCTTTGTCCTAGAACAGCACCAACAACATAATCACTAGCATCACACATAATTTCAAAAGGCAAGTTCCAATTAGGTGGTTGAACAATAGGTGCGGAAATTATGGCTTTCTTGAGTGTTTCAAAGGCTTCTAAACAACAATCATCAAAAACAAAAGGGATGTCCTTTTCAAGAGACTAGTAAGAGGCCTAGAAAATTTTGAAAAGTCTTTGATAAATCTCTTATAGAAACCAGCATGACCTAAGAAACTACGAATACCTTTTATATATTTAGGACATGGTATTTTCTCAATTGCATCAACCTTAGCTTTGTCCACTTCAATACCTCTTTCAGAAATTTTATGACCCAAGACAATGCCTTCATTAACCATAAAGTTGCACTTCTCCCAATTCAAGACAGGATTTGTTTGTTCACATCTCTGCAAAACTTGATCAAGATTGCTTCAACAATCATCAAAAGACTTCCCATAAACAGAAAAGTCATCCATGAAAAGCTCAACAATATTTTCACAAAAGTCAGAGAATATAACAATCATACATATTTGAAAGGTAGCAGGTGCATTACATAAACCAAAAGGCATACGTCTATAAGCATAGGTTCCAAACGGACAAGTAAAAGTGGTCTTTTCTTGATCAGGTTGAGAAACGGGTATTTGTGAAAAGCCAGAATATCCATCAAGGAAGCAAAAGTGTGTGTTCTTAGATAATCTTTCAAGCATTTGATTAATAAAAGGCAGAGGGTAATGATCTTTTCTCGTTGCTTTGTTTAATTTTCTAAAATCAATTACCATTCTATAGCCTGTAACAATTCTTTGTGGAATAAGTTTATTATTATCATTAGGAACAACAGTTATACCTCCTTTCTTAGGAACACAATGAACAGAACTTACACATCTACTATCATCTATAGGATAGATTATACCTCCTTCGAGAAGTTTTAATATTTCCGTTCTTACCACTTCTTTCATCTTCGGATTTAACCGACGTTGGTGACCAATAATGGGTTTAGCATCAGGTTCCATATTAATTTTATGCTGACATAGAGTGGGTCTAGTGCCCTTAAATCATCAAGAGTATATCCAATAGTAGCTCGGTGCTTCCTTAGAACTTTCAATAATCTTTCTTCTTCATGTTCTGAAAGGTTAGCACTAATAATAACAGGATATATCTTCTTTTCATCAATATAAGCATATTTCAAAGTGTCTAGAAATTGTTTTAATGCAAACACAGGATCATCTTTAGGTGGAGGAGGACCTCTTAGAGTTTCAATAAGCAAATTGTGTTTAAGTACAAGACATTTTCAAAGAAAATTTTATCTATTTCATTTCTTTCATGCATATGCAAATCATTTTCGTGGTCTAGCAAATATTGTTCTAAAGGATCTGTAGGTGGTACAACAATAGAAGCAAGACCAATTAATTTATCCTTACTAGGAAATTCTTTTTCATGAAGCTTTCTACTAAATTTGGAAAAGATAAACTCATGAGACTCTTCACCAAAACTAACACCGATAGTTTGTTTCTCGCAATCTATCTTAGCATTAACGGTGTTCAAGAAAGGTCTACCGAAGATAATGGGACAAAAGTCATCTTGTGGGGAACCAAGAACAAGAAAATTAGTAGGGTATTTTATTTTCCCACAAAAGACTTCAACATCTCTAACAATCCCAATTGGTGATATAGTGTCTCTATTAGCAAGTTTAATAGTGACATCTTTTTCTTCTAACTCTGCGAGTGCTATGTCATTCATAATTTCTTGATATAAGGTATAAGGAATAGCACTCACACTAGCACATATGTCACATAAACCATGATAACAGTGATCTCCTATTTTAACAGAGATGACAAGCATGCCAACAACAGGTCTATGTTTATCTTTTTTATTGGGGTTGGCAATTCTAGCAGCTTCTTCACAGAAGTAAATAACATGCCCATCCATATCTTCTTCTAAGATATCTTTAACCATAGCAATACTAGGTTCTACTTTAATTTGTTTATCATGTTTAGGTGTTCTAATATAGCTTTTGTTAACCACAATTGAAACTTTAGCATGTTCATTTATCCAAACAGGGAAAGGTGGTTTTCTATATAAGCAGAAGGAACAACTAGATCAACATTATAAAGTATAGTTTCTTCTTTAACTAGTACCGGTTCTTTAATTTCTTCTTTAGTAGGTGGGTGATATTTAAACCACTTCTCCTTAGGGACATCTACATGAATAGCAAATAATTCACAAAAGGAGGCTACTATCTCAGAGTCAAGTCCATATTTAGTGCTAAACTTTTGAAAAGCATCGGAAAAGATTTAACACAATCACACTTAAGTTTAATACCTGACTCTTTACCTTTGTCGAGTTCCCAATCTTTAGATTTGCTTTTAATTCTTTGCAAAAGATCCCACTAGAATTCAATAGTCTTCTTCATAAAAGAACCCACACAAGAAGTATCAAGCATGGTTTGATCATTACGAGAAAGCCGACCATAAAAATTCTGGATAATAATTTCTCTTGATAGCTCATTATTGGGGCATGAATACAACAATGACTTAAGCCTCCCCCAAGCTAGAGCGATACTTTCTCATTCACGAGGCCAAAAACTATATATATAATTCTGATCACGATGAACTAGATGCATATGATAAAATTTTTGGTGGAACTTCAATTTCAAATTATTCCAATTCCAAGATCCAATATCATCGTATAGCCTATACCATGCCAATGCTTTTCCCTTCAAAGATAAAGGGAAAACATTTCTCATAACTACATCTCCAGGTAAACCTGCAAGCTTGAAAAATCCACAAATTTGTTCTACATATATCAAGTGCATATTGATAACCCACAAGTATAGGGGATCGCAACAGTTTTCGAGGGTACAGTATTCAACCAAAATTTATTGATTCGACACAAGGGGAGCCAAAGAATATTCTCAAGTATTAGCAGCTAAGTTGTCAATTCAACCACACCTGGATAACTTAGTAGCAAAGTAATATCATAGTAGTGGTAACGGTAGTAAAAGGTAATGGTTGCAAAAGTAATATTTTTGGTATTTTGTAGTGATGATAACAATAGCAACGAAAAAGTAAATAAGCAAAGAACAATATATGGAAAGCTCGTAGGCATTGGATCGGTGATGGAGAATTATGCCGGATGTGGTTCATCATGCAACAGTCATAACATAGGGTGACACAGAACTAGCTCCAATTCATCAATGTAATGTAGGCATGTATTCCGAATATAGTCATACCTGCTTATGGAAAAGAACTTGCATGACATCTTTTGTCCTACCTGCCCGTGGCAGCGGGGTCCTATTGGATACTAAGGGATATTAAGGCCTCCTTTTAGTAGAGTACCGGACCAAAGCATTAACACATAGTGAATACATGAACTCCTCAAACTACGGTCATCACTGGGAGTGGTCCCGATTATTGTCACTTCGTGGTTGCCGGATCATACACATAGTAGGTGACTATAGACTTGCAAGATAGGATCAAGAACTCACATATATTCATGAAAACATAATAGGTTCAGATTTAAAATCATGGCACTCAGGCCCTAGTGACAAGCATTAAGCATAGCAAAGTCATAGCAACACCAATCTCAGAACATAGTAGATACTAGGGATGAAACGCTAACAAAACTAACTCGATTACATGATAAATCTCATCCAACCCATCACCGTCTAGCAAGACTACGATGGAATTACCCACGCACGGCAGTGAGCATCATGAAATTGGTGATGGAGGATTGTTGATGATGACGATGGCGACGGGTTCCCCTCTCCGGAGCCCCTAACGGACTCCAGATCAGCCCTCCCGAGAGAGTTTAGGGCTTGGCGGCGGCTCCGTATCGTAAAACGTGATGAATCCTTCTCTCTGATTTTTTTTCTCCCCGAACATGAATATATGGAGTTGGAGTTGAGGTCGGTGGAGCTCCAGGGGGCCCACGAGGCAGGGGGCGCGCCCAGGGGGCAGGCGCGCCCTCCACCCTCGTGGCTAGGGTGTGGGCCCCCTGGCCTTGATTCTTTCGCCAGTATTTTTTATTATTTCCAAAAATAATCTCCGTGGAGTTTTAGTTCATTCCGAGAACTTTTGTTTGTGCACATAAATAACACCATGGCAATTCTGCTGCAAACAGCGTCAGTCTGAGTTAGTTCCATTCAAATCATGCAAGTTAGAGTCCAAAACAAGGGCAAAAGTGTTTAGAAAAGTAGATACGATGGAGACATGTCAACTCCCCCAAGCTTAAACCTTTGCTTGTCCTCAAGAAATTCAGTTGACAAACTGAAAGTGATAAAGAAAAACTTTTACAAACTCTGTTTGCTCTTGTTGTTGTAAATATGTAAAGCCAGCATTCAAGTTTTCAGCAAAGATTATGAACTAACCATATTCACAATAACTCTTAGGTCCCATGTTTACTCATATCAATGGCATAATCAGCTAGCGAGCAATAATAATAAATCTCGGATGACAACACTTTGTCAAAACAATCATAATATGATATAATAAGATGGTATCTCGCTAGCCCTTTCTGAGACCGCAAAACATAAACGCAGAGCACCTTTAAAGATCAAGGACTGACTAGACATTGTAATTCATGGTAAAAGAGAACCAACCATAGTCATACCCAATATAAATTAATAGTAATTGATGCAAACAACAGCAGTGCTCTCCAGCTGGTGCTTTTTAATAAGAGGGTGATGACTCAACATAAAAGTAAATAGATAGGCCCTTCGTAGAGGGAAGCAGGGATTTGTAGAGGTGCCAGAACTTGATTTTAAAGCAGAGATAAATAATATTTTGAGCGGCATACTTTCATTGTCAACATAACAACCAAGAGATGGCGATATTTTCCATGCTACACACATTATAGGCGGTTCCCAAACAGAATGGTAAAGTTTATACTCCCCCTCCACCAACAAGCATCAATCCATGGCTTGCTCGAAACAACGAGTGCCTTCAACTAACAACAGTCCCAGGGGGAGGTTTGTTTGCAATTATTTTTATTTGATTTGCATAATGCATGGGACTGGGCATCCCGGTGACCAGCCATTTTCTCGTGAATGAGGAGCGGAGTCCACTCCTCTTGAGAATAACCTGCCTAACATGGAATATACGGACAACCGATACATGAGCTATTTGAGTATTCAAAACAGAATTTCATTTGAAGGCTTAGAGTTTGGCACATATAAATTTACTTGGAATGGCAGGTAGATACCGTATATAGGTAGGTATGGTGGACTCATATGGAATGACTTTGGGGTTTATGGGATTGGATGCACAAGCAGTATTCCCGCTTAGTACAGGTGAAGGTGTAACACCCCGGATATGATTTTCCCAATATGTACTCCAACTCTTGCCATTTCCGGCCTTAAGTTATTTTATTTTCTCGGGTTCGGGTCTTTGCCTCCATGTGTTGTTGTCGTTGTCATGCATCTCATATCATGTCATCATGTGCATTGCCTTTGCATACGTGTTCATCTCATGCATTCGAGCATTTTCCCCGTTGTCCGTTTTGCATTCCGGCGCTCCGTTCTCCTTCGGTGGTCGTTTCTACCTTTCTTTCGTGTGTGGGGATTAAACATTTCCGAATTGGACCGAGACTTGCAAGCGGCCTTGGTATACTACCGGTAGACCGCCTGTCAAGTTTCGTACCATTTGGACTTCGTTTGATGCTCCAACGGTTAACCGAGGGACCGAAAATGCCTCGTGTGTGTTGCAGCCCAACACCCCTCCAATTTGGCCCAAAACCCACATAAGCCCTCTCCATCATCTAGAGCGTTCGATCACGATCGCGTGGCCGAAAAACCACACCTCATTTGGACACTCCTAGCTCCTTCTATGCCTATATATAGATCCCCTCTCGAAAATCCCGGGACTCCTCTCCCCCTAACCCTAAAAAAATCCCCTCGCGCCGCCGCCGGACACGTCCGTCCTAGGCGGACGAAGTCGCGCCGCCACCCCACACCAGTGGCGTAGCGCCACGTGGCGCCTCAATGCCCCTGCATCACCGGCCCGGGCAGGCCCATCACCGGCCCCCGAGGCCCGCGCGCCGGCGCCGCCCACCCGGCTCGCCCCGCCGCCTTGCTCCTCCTCGCCGGCGCCCGGAGCCCGCGTCGGCCACCGCCTCCTCGCCGTTGTCGCTGCTCCGCCACCATGCTCGGCCTCGCCGCCCGCCGCCACCTAGTCGCCGGTCGCCGCGCCGCATCGCCGTGGTCGCCATCACCGGCTCCGGCCTCCTCCCTCCTCAGCGTTCACGCCGGCCCGGCAACTCCGGCGCCGTCCCGAAGATCCAGTGAACAGTTCCGGCCAACCTCGTTTTCCGCGCCGGCGAGATCCAGATCCAGATCCAAATCGTCTCGGGTTGACTTTTGCCCGAAACCCTAATTTTTTTTGCTCCTGTTCATTGCATCGTAACTCCTCATTCGTAGCTCCGTTTTGGGCATATAGCATATCAATATGTTCGCCTCAGAGAACACATCATTTCATCTCATTGCATCATATTCATTTGAGTTCATCTTGATGCCCGAAATGCTGTTGGAAGAATGCTATTTGAGATAATTGTCAGATCTGCTGCTCCAATTAGATATTTGTCATTTTTGCCATGATTATTGTGTGCATGATATGCCCCTGAGCTCTTCATGAGTTTTGTTATATGTTTTGCCATCTATCTAGAGGTGCAACCCATGTATTTTTGTGATGTGTGTGGTGACTAGCACAAGCTTGCAAAGTGGTGCATTCATTAATGCTGATTTCAAGGACTTAGCATTTCCACCAAGTCCTTGATCTGTTTATCTCATTATGCCATATGTTCATGTTGTTTCCTCGTGATCCTTGCCTCTTTTGAGGATGATCAGTAAGGATGTTTTGTTAATCTTGTAGTGATCTACCCATCCATGTCTTTGTTTGCAATTATGGAGCACCCTATCTCGAGTCAATCGAGCTCTACTTTTGTCATTTCGTGAATCTGGGCAGATTGTCTACTTGTTAGCAATTTTGCCGAGGATGTTGTAGTTGATCCGTGCATGCTATGTTATTGTTCTTGCCATGTCTAGCTTGTATTTTGTGTATTCTTGATGGGTGTATGATTAGTTTGTCATGACATGCTCTGTAGTGAGTGCATTGAGCTCGTAAACATGCCTACTTGATATCTGTTTCAGCATGCTCCAGTTTTCACTAAGTCTGTGATCTGATTATGTTTTTGCCATGTTCACATGCTTGCAATTGTATTTTCTGATCCCTTTTGGCTCAAGGTCACTAAGGGACTTTTGTTAAGCTCTTTAAGTAGCTCCATGCCATGCTTTACTTTGCCATGTTCAGGTCCTGTAGCATATAGTTTTCATGCTCCAAAGTGTGCTACCTGATCTAAAATTCCAGACAAGTGTTAATTTCACTAAGTCTTAAATCTGTTTACCAAATGCATTTTTGTCATGTTTGTTTGAACCTGTTAGCGGATGAATTGGCCGTAGCTCAGTGTTCATCTTTTGTTAAGCTTCATGAATGGATCCTTGCCAAGTATTTTGTTTTCATGTTTGAGTGATGTAGCATGTTCATCTTGTTGCATTTAGATGGCTACTTGTAGTAAATCACAGACCGGTGCCATGTTTGAATTGCTTGCCATTTCGAAACCGTGACTCCGATTCCGATGTTCTTTATATTGTTTTCAAGCGATTTCACCTCACCTTTCCAGTGGCACACTTGGATTTCCAAGTTGAGGCCTGGTTCATTCATTCCTTGTCAAATCTTGCATATGCATCACATATCGCATCCCGCATAGCATACCATGTTTGCATCATGTTGTTTGAGCTTTTGCACGTGGTTGATTGTGTCCTTGTTGCTTGTTTGTCTTGTTTGGGTAGAGCCGGGATACGAGTTCGCTAACAAGGAGCCCATTGAGTTTTCTTTCGAGGATCCAGTCAACTCTGACAACTTTGCAGGCAAGATGATCATACCCTCGAAATCACTTCTATCTTTGCTTTACTAGATGCTCGCTCTTTTGCTATGCCTATGCTAAGATGCCTACCACTTGCTTATCATGCCTCCTAAATTGCCATGTCAAACCTCTAACCCACCATGTCCTAGCAAACCGTTGATTGGCTATGTTACCGCTTTGTTCAGCCCCTCTTATAGCGTTGCTAGTTGCAGGTGAAGATTGGAGATCGTTCCTATTTGGAACATTATTTACTTGTTGGGATATCATTATATTGCCTTGTTATCTTAATGCATCTATATACTTGGTAAAGGGTGGAAGGCTTGGCCTCTCGCCTAGTGTTTTGTTCCACTCTTGCCGCCCTAGTTTCCGTCATATCGGTGTTATGTTCCCGGATTTTGCGTTCCTTATGCGGTTGGGTGATAATGGGAACCCCTTGATAGTTCGCCTTGATTAAAGCTTTTCCAGCAATGCCCAACCTTGGTTTTACCTTTTGCCACCTAGCCTCTTTTTCCCTTGGGTTTCCGGAGCCCGAGGTTCATCTTATTTTAAACACCCCCGGGCCAGTGCTCCTCTGAGTGTTGGTCCACCTGTCAGCTGCCGGTGGCCACCAGGGGCAACTCTGGGCTGGCCTACCCATACCTAGGACAATCTGAGTGTGCCCTGAGAAAGAGATATGTGCAGCTCCTATCGGGATTTGTTGGCACATTCGGGCGGTGTTGCTGGATTTGTTTTAACCTGTCGAAGTGTATTGAAGAACCGGGATACCGAGTCTGATCGAAACGTCTCAGGAGGAGGTCTATTCCTTCGTTGACCGTGAGAGCTTGTCATGGGCTAAGTTGGGACTCCCCTGTAGGGATTTGAACTTTCGAAAGTCGTGCCCACGGTTATGGGCAGATGGGAAGTTGTTAATGTCCGTATGTAGATAACTTGAACCTTAACTTAATTAAAATGAATCCACTGTGTGAGTTACCGTGATGGTCTCTTCTCGGCGGAGTCCGGGAAGTGAACACGGTGTTGGAGTAATGCTTGCGCAGGTTGCTCTCTAGTTTCTCGCTCGCGCTTTGCCTCATCTTCTCGCTCTCTTTTGCGAACAGGATAGCCACCATATAAGCTAGTCGCTTGCTGCAGCTCCACATATTTACCTTGCCTTACCTATGAGCTTAAATAGTCTTGATCGCGAGGGTGCGAGATTGCTGAGTCCCTGTGGCTCACAGATTACTTGCAAACCAGATGCAGGGCCTGATGATTCCGTTCCAGATGACGCGCTTGAGCTCAAGTGGGAGTTCGACGAGGACTCACGCCGATACTACGTGTCTTTCCGTGATGATCAGTAGTGGTGCCCAGTTGGGGTGATCGGGACCGTGTCGCATGTTGGGTTATCTTTTATTTTGGCGCCATAGTCGGGCCATGAGTGTTTGATTGTTGTAATGCTATTTATGTACTTGATTGACGTGGCGAGTGTAAGCCAACTATGTATCTCCCCTTTTATTATTTATATTACATGGGATGTTGTGAAGATTGCCTAACTTGCAACATTGCCTTCAATGCGATTATGCCTCTAAGTCGTGCCTCGACACGTGGGAGCTATAGTCACATCGAGGGTGTTACAAGTTGGTATCAGAGCCTTCCCCGACCTTAGGAGCCCCCACTGATTGATCGTTTTTAGCAGCCGTTGTTGAGTCTAGAAAAATGTTTAGAGTCATTTAGGAATTATATATCGGAGAGTTTAGGAATTCTTTTTACTTCCCAGTCTCCTCATCGCTCTGTTAAGGCATCCTGACGTAGAGTTTTGACTCTTCTCTTCTCAAATTTCACTAAAAAAAATTTAGGATCACGCGGGTATCTTGGAATCGTTTCGATGGTTTTGTGACGAGAACATTTTTCTTGGTGCCTCCTGTCTTTAGGGGTTGTGGTAGTGTCCCGGGGAGTTGAGCTCCGAGGTGTTGTCGTCACAATTTTATCGTTGCAGTTCTGGAATACCTGAGTTTAGTACGCCGACATCGAAAATCTCTTTTATGCAGTTCGTTGGTGAGATAACCTCGACGCCACCCAGTACTGGGGCGGGAGTTCGGGAGTATCGCCATAACTTGTATAACGGATGCTTTTTGAAGGTTGAGGTAGATGGTTTCTGAAGTTTTCTCGGTTATGTGTTGAAGGATGGATACAGCTGGATGTAGGATTTGCTAGATTTGGGTGAGATATTATGCTTCCCCTGTATCCCCAACACCTGATTGCATAACCGGAAAGGTTCGGGAGTTTCATAGGTGGGAATTCTTGTAGCTCTAGCTTTTCTTCCACGGATATTTGGTTTGAGATTGGGATTTCTTACCGAGTATTCATTCTTGATCCGTACCTTGTGGATTTATTTCTCTACCTAAATTCTAAGTGGCTTCTCAATTTATGGATATGTGACCATTTCAAGAGGAATGCAGTCGTTCATTATGTTCGAATGTGAAGACTTTATGTTGCAATTTTCATTCCGTTGGGTTCAGCTTCAATATTTGTCTATCAATGTGCTAACGGTTGTCACCCTCTTCAGGATGGCTCCCGCTAAGAGCACCAATCAGAATCAGAATCAGGATCCACCACCACCTCCACCTCCTCCGGAGGCATGGCAAGCTGTGATGGCCGCAACCAATGCAAACACATAGTTGATCATGCAAATTCTTCAAGAGCGCAATCAAGCGAACCAAGGCAACCAAGGCAACAATCAGAATCACTTTGCTACACTCAACCAGTTCCTTGCTAACGGGCCAAAGACTTTCAGCAATTGTGTTGAGGCAAATGATGCTGACGATTGGCTCGTGGATCTGTGCAAGCATTTCGAGTGCAGTAACATCAGGCCTGAGGACTTTGTCAAGTTCGCTTCCTTCCAACTCAAAGATCAAGCTGCAGAATGGTTCCAACAGTACAAGGATTACAGAGGTGGACGTGTGATTACCTGGGATGAATTCCGTCAAGACTTCAAAGCTCATCATATCCCTCAGAGCGTGGTTGAAAGCAAGCGTGAGGAATTCCGCAACCTGAAGCAAGGCTCTTTGTCTGTCTATGACTACAACAAGTTGTTTCAGAAGCTCGCCCGCTTTGCTAAGCAGGACGTACCTGATGAGAAGAGCATGATATACCAGTTCAGGGGTGGTCTCAAAGAAGAAATCCAGCTAGCTCTTGTTCTCTTTGAGACCTTGAGGTACGATGAGTTCTACAACATGGCATTGAAGCAAGAGGCCGCTCAACTAAGGTGTGATGCTTCCAAGAAGCGAGTCAGAGACACTACTCCTTCTTCCTCTACTCAAGTGGCCAAGCAGCAAAAGTATTGGCTTCCTCCTCCTCCGTTCCGTCAGCCATATCAGCAGAAGAGCAAAGGTGGCAGTGGATCTTCCCACCAACCCAACCCTGGCTTTCAGAACAAGACTTCGTCTCAAGCTCCAAGATCGAGTGCTCCGTATCACCGTTCGCTTTCAGAGGTCACGTGCAACAAGTGCCAACAGAAGGGTCACTATGACAACAAGTGTTTCAATCAGAGGCGTCTCCCTCCTCCTCCTCCTCCTGTGAGATCGGCAAGTACAGCTGTGGTCAAGCATAACCCCAAGCACGCCAAGGTCAACTTGATGAACGCAGCTCAGGCAGAGGACTCGTCAGATGTCATCATGGGTAACCTTCTTGTTAATGATATTCCAGCTAAAGTTCTTTTTGACACTGGTGCATCGCATTGTTTCATCTCGAGACCGTTTACATCTAGGCATGAATTGACTTCACAAGTTTTGCCTAGTCCGTTAGCAGTTGTCTCTCCCAGTAAGCGCATGCATGCTAACTCCATCGTTCCGGATGTTACTATCACCTTGGGTGACTACAAGTTTCTGGCTTCTCCAACGGTTCTTGGTGACTCGGATATTGATCTTATTCTCGGGATGGATTGGCTTTCTAAGCACAAGGCTCAGCTTGATTCTGCAGCCAGGCAGATTCAATTGACTCATTCGTCTGAGGATGTAATTGTCTTTGCCGCTCGTGATGATACCATCCGTCTGTTTTCTCTCAATGAGAAGGGTGAACTGGATGCTATCTCGCAAATTCCAGTCGTTTGTATCAAGACGTCTTTCCAGAAGAGCTTCTAGGAATGCCTCCGCACCGGCCAGTTTAATTCATCATCGATCTTGAGCCTGGCACGGAACCAGTGTGCAAGCGTCCTTACAAGCTCGGACCTGAAGAGTTGAAGGAGCTGAAGAAGCAACTCGATATTCAAGAGAGAATGGGTCTCATCCGGCCTAGATCTTCTCCGTGGGGTTGTGGTGTTCTTTTTGTGAAGAAGAAGGATGGAACGGACCGACTTTGTGTTGATCACCGTCCATTGAACAAGAAGACCATCAAGAACAAATACCCACTTCCCAACATCAACGAGCTGTTCGAACAACTCAAAGGTGCCCAAGTATTCTCCAAGCTTGATCTCCGTATGGGTTATTATCAGTTCGAATCCGTGAGCAAGATATTCCCAAGACGGCTTTCAGGACAAGCTATGGTTCATATGAATACACTGTCATGTCTTTTGGCCTCGTCAACGCTCTTCCGACGTTCTCTCGCATGATGAATTTCATCTTCAACACCTACACCAATGACTTCATTTTGGTCTATCTCGACGACATTCTGGTTTTCTTGAAGAACAAGGAAGATCATGCCAAGCACTTGCGTTTGGTACTCCAAAAGCTTAGAGAACACCAGTTCTACGCCAAGTTCTCCAAGTGCGAATTTTGGCTTGATGAGGTTCTTTATCTTGGTCATATCATCTCTGCCAAGGGCATTGCGGTGAATCCTGAGAAGGTGTCTGCAATTGTGAATTGGGAACCTCCTCAGAACATGAAGCAACTCCGTAGCTTCCTCGGTCTCGCAAGCTACTGCCGAAGATTCGTTGAAAACTTTTCTAAGATCGCGAAGCCTCTCTCAAATCTTCTCCAGAAGCACGTCAAGTACGTTTGGTCTCCGGAGTGTGACATTGCTTTCAACACTTTGAAAGAGAAATTGATCACTGCTCCAGTTCTAACTCCGCCTGATGAATCCAAGCCGTACGAGGACTTTTGTGATGCCTCTCTCCAAGGTCTTGGCGCAGTGTTAATGCAAGAGAAGAAAGTTGTGGCTTATACCTCTCGCCAGTTGAAGCCCAACAAGAAGAACTACCCCACTCATGATCTCGAGTTGGCGGCAGTTGTGCATGCTCTTTTGACTTGGAGACATCTCTTATTGGGAAGAAAAGTGGACATTTTCACTGATCACAAGAGTCTCAAGTACATCTTCACTCAGCCTAATCTCAACCTCAGGCAGACTCGATGGGTCGAAATGATTCAAGAGGATAATCCGAGTATCGAGTATAATCCAGGCAAGGCCAATGTGATTGCTAATGCTTTGAGCAGGAAGGCTTACTGCAACAGTCTTATTCTCAAGCCTTATCAACCCGAGCTTTGTGAAGCTTTCCGCAAACTTAATCTGCAAGTTGTTCCTCAAGGTTTCCTCGCCAACCTACAAGTCTCTCCTACCTTGGAAGACCAGATTCGCCAAGCTCAGCTTCTTGATGCTATGGTGAAGAAGGTGAAGATTGGGATTGCCAAGAGTCAACCCAAGTACAAGTGCTACCACCTTGATGACAAGGATACTCTCTTCTTCGAGGATCGTATTGTTGTGCCCAAAGGTGACCTTCGTAAAGTGATCATGAACGAGGCTCACAATTCTCTCCTCTCCATCCACCCTGGGAGCACAAAGATGTATCAGGACCTCAAGCAGGCTTATTGGTGGACTCGAATGAAGCGCGAGATTGCTCAATTCGTGAATGAATGTGATGTCTGCAGAAGAGTGAAGGCAGAACACCAAAGGCCAGCTGGTCTCCTCCAACCTCTTGCCATTCCAGAATGGAAGTTTGACCACATTGAGATGGACTTCGTGACTGGATTTCCAAAGTCCAAACGTGGCAATGATGCTATATTCGTTGTCATCGACAAACTCACTAAAGTGGCTCACTTTCTGCCTATCAAAGAGTCAATCACTGCAGCTCAATTGGCGGAACTCTATACCTCTCGGATTGTCTCTCTGCACGGTATCCCACAAGTGATCTCTTCAGACCGTGGTAGCACCTTTACCTCCAAATTTTGGGATTCTTTTCAGAAGGCCATGGGCAACAACATCCGCTTCAGCACAACATTCCATCCGCAAACTAGCGGTCAAGTCGAGCGTGTCAATCAGATTCTTGAAGATATGCTCAGGGCTTGTGTGATCTCCTTCGGCATGAAGTGGGAGGATTGTCTTCCATATGCTGAATTCTCATACAACAACAGTTTTCAAGCAAGTTCGGGCAAGGCCCCATTTGAAATTCTATATGGCAGGAAGTGCCGCACCCCTCTCAACTGGTCTGAAACCAGTGAACGTCAGCTTCTCGGAAATGACTTAGTCATAGAGGCAGAGGAAATGTGCAAAGTCATTCGAGATAACCTCAAAGAAGCCCAATCCTGCCAGAAGAGCTACTATGATAGTAAGCATCGTGATTTGGCTTTCGAGATCGGAGATCATGTTTAACTCCACGTCTCTCCAATGAAAGGTACTCGTCGCTTCGGTATCAAAGGGAAGCTTGCCCCTAGATACGTGGGACCTTTCAAGATTGTCAGCAAGAGAGGCGATCTCGCCTATCAACTCGAGCTTCCTTCAAACTTTGCAAATGTGCATGACGTGTTCCATGACTCTCAGCTTCGAAAGTGCTTCAAGACTCTTGGCCACACCATCAACTTCGAGGACATTGAGCTCCAAGAAGATCTCTCCTATCGTGAGCACCCCGTTGCTATTCTCGAAGAGACTGAACGCAAGACTCGCAAAAAGTCAATCAAATTCCTCAAAGTCAAGTGGTCACACCATTCCGACCGTGAAGCTACCTGGGAACGCGAGGATCACCTCCGTTCTGAGTACCCGACGTTCTTTCAGTCCTAGATCTCGGGACGAGGTCCTTTCGTAGTGGTGGAGTGTTGTAACACCCCGGATATGATTTTCCCAATATGTACTCCAACTCTTGCCGTTTCCGGCCTTAAGTTATTTTATTTTCTCGGGTTCGGGTCTTTACCTCCATGTGTTGTTGTCGTTTTCATGCATCTCATATCATGTCATCATGTGCATTGCATTTGCATACGTGTTCATCTCATGCATTCGAGCATTTTCCCCGTTGTTCGTTTTGCATTCCGGCGCTCCGTTCTCCTCCGGTGGTCATTTCTACCTTTATTTCATGTGTGGGGATTAAACATTTCCAGATTGGATCGAGACTTGCCAAGCGGCCTTGGTTTACTACCGGTAGACCGCCTGTCAAGTTTCGTACCATTTGGACTTCGTTTGATGCTCCAACGGTTAACCGAGGGACCGAAAAGGCCTCGTGTTTGTTGCAGCCCAACATCCCTCCAATTTGGCCCAAAACCACCTAAACCCTCTCCATCATCTAGAGCGTTCAATCACGATCGCGTGGCCGAAAATCGCACCTCATTTGGACACTCCTAGCTCCCTCTATGCCTATATATAGATCCCCTCTCGAAAATCCCGGGTCTCCTCTCCCCCTAACCCTAAAAAAATCCCCTCGCGCCGCCGCCGGACACGTCCGTCCCGGGCAGACGAAGTCGCGCCGCCGCCCCGCACCAGTGGCGTAGCACCACGTGGCGCCTCAACGCCCCCGCATCGCCGGCCTGGGCAGGCCCATCGCCGACCCCCGAGGCCCGCGCGCCA
>NC_057794.1:182781939-182801660 GCF_018294505.1 Triticum aestivum
GCCGCCCACTCGGCTCGCCCCACCACCTTGCTCCTCCTCGCCGGCGCCCAGAGCCCGCGCCGGCCACCGCCTCCTCGCCGTGGTCGCCGCTCCGCCGCCATGCTCCGCCTCGCCGCCCGCCGCCACCTAGTCGCCAGTCGCCGCGCCGCATCGCCGTGGTCGCCATCACCTACTCCGGCCTCCTCCTCCCTCCTCGGCGTCCGCGCCGCCCCGGCAAGTCCGGCGCCGTCCCGAAGCTCCGGTGAACAGTTCTGGCCAACCATGTTTTCCGCGCCGGCGAGATCCAGATCCAGATCCAAATCGTCTCGGGTTGACTTTTGCCCGAAATCCTATTTTTTTTGCTCATGTTCATCGCATCGTAACTCCTCATCCGTAGCTCCGTTTTGGGCATATAACATATCAAAATGTTCGCTTCAGAAAGCACATCATTTCATCTCATTGCATTATTTTCATTTGAGTTCATCTTGATGCCCGAAATGCTGTTGGAAGAATGCTATTTGAGATAATTGTCAGATCTGCTGCTCCAATTAGATATTTGTCATTTTTGCCATGATTATTGTGTGCATGATATGCCCCTGAGCTCTTCATGAGTTTTGTTATTTGTTTTGCCATCTATCCAGAGGTGCAATCCATGTATTTTTGTGATGTGTGTGGTGACTAGCACAACCTTGCAAAGTGGTGCATTCGTTAATGCTGATTTCAGGGACTTATCATTTCCACTAAGTCCTTGATCTGTTTATCTCATTATGCCATATGTTCATGTTGTTTCCTAGTGATCCGTGCCTCTTTTGAGGATGATCAGTAAGGATGTTTTGTTAATCTTGTAGTGCTCTATCCATCCATATCTTTGTTTGAAATTATGGAGCAGCCTAGCTCGAGTCAATCGAGCTCTACTTTTGTCATTTCGTGAATCTGGGCAGATTGTCTACTTGTTAGCAATTTTGCCGAGGATGTTGTAGTTGATCCGTGCATGCTATGTTATTGTTCTTGCCAAGTCTAGCTTGTATTTTGTGTATTCTTCATGGGTGTATGCTTATTTTGTCATGACATGCTCTGTAGTGAGTGCATCGAGCTCGTAAACATGCCTACTTGATATTTGTTTCAGCATGCTCCAGTTTTTCACTAAGTCTGAAAAACTGATTATGTTTTTGCCATGTTCACATGCTTGCAAATGTATTTTCTGATCCCTTTTGGCTCAAGGTCACTAAGGGACTTTTGTTAAGCTCTTTGAGTATCTCCATGCCATGCTTTACTTTGCCATGTTCAGATCCTGTAGCATATTGTTTTCATGCTCCAAAGTGTGCTATACGATCTGAAATTCCAGACAAGTGTTAATTTCACTAAGTCTGAAATCTGTTTACCAAATGCATTTTTGCCATGCTTGTTTGAACCTGTTAATGGATGAATTGGCCGTAGCTTAGTGCTAGACTTTTGTTAAGCATCATGAATGGATCCCTGCAATGTATTTTGTTGTCATGTTTGAGTGCTGTAGCATGTTATTCTTGTTGCATTTAGATGGCTACTTGATGTAAATCATAGAACGTGGTCATATTTGAATTTCTTGCCATTTCCAAACCGTAACTCCGATTCCTGCATTCTTCATATCGTTTTCAAGCGATTTCATCTCATCTTTCCATTGGCACACTTGGATTTCCAAGTTGAGGCCAGGTTCATTCATTCCTTGTCAAATCTTGCATATGCATCTCATTTTGCATCCTGCATAGCATACCATCTTTGCATCATGTTGTTTGAGTTTGCACGTGGTTGATTGTGTCCTTGTTGCTTGTTTGTCTTGTTTGGGTAGAGCCGGGAGACGAGTTCGCTAACGAGGAGCCCATTGTTTGCTTTCGAGGATCCAGTCAACTCTAACAACTTTGTAGGCAAGATGATCATACCCTCGAAATCACTACTATCTTTGCTATGCTAGATGCTCGCTCTTTTGCTATGCCTATGCTACGATACCTACCACTTGCTTATCATGCCTCCCAAATTGCCATGTCAAACCTCTAACCCACCATGTCCTAGGAAACCGTTGATTGGCTATGTTACCGCTTTGCTCAACCCCTCTTATAGCGTTACTAGTTGCAGGTGAAGATTGGAGGCCGTTCCTTGTTGGAACACTATTTACTTGTTGGGATATCATTATATTGCCATGTTATATTAATGCATCTATATACTTGGTAAAGGGTGGAAGGCTCGGCCTCTCGCCTAGTGTTTTGTTCCACTCTTGCCGCCCTAGTTTCTATCATATCGGTATTATGTTCCCGGATTTTGCGTTCCTTACGCGGTTGGGTGATAATGGGAACCCCTTGATAGTTCGCCTTGATTAAAGCTTTTCCAGCAATGCCCAACCTTGGTTTTACCTTTTGCCACCTAGCCTCTTTTTCCCTTGGGTTTCCGGAGCCCGAGGGTCATCTTATTTTAACCCCCCCGGGCCAGTGCTCCTCTGAGTGTTGGTCCACCTGTCAGCTGCCGGTGGCCACCAGGGGCAACTCTGGGCTGGCCTACCCGTACCTAGGACAATCTGAGTGTGCCCTGAGAAAGAGATATGTGCAGCTCCTATCGGGATTTGTCGGCACATTCGGGCGGTGTTACTGGATTTTTTTAACCTGTCGAAGTGTCTTGAAGAACCGGGATACTGAGTCTGATCGGAATGTCTCGGGAGGAGGTCTATTCCTTCGTTGACCATGAGAGCTTGTCATGGGCTAAGTTGGGACTCCCCTGCAGGGTTTTGTACTTTCGAAAGTCGTGCCCGCGGTTATGGGCAGATGGGAATTTGTTAATGTCCGGTTGTGGATAACTTGAACCTTAACTTAATTAAAATGAATCCACTGTGTGAGTTACCGTGATGGTCTCTTCTCGGCGGAGTCTGGAAAGTGAACACGGTGTTGTAGTAATGCTTGCACAGGTTGCTCTCTAGTTTCTCGCTCGCGCTTTGCCTCCTCTTCTCGCTTTCTTTTGCGAACAGGATAGCCACGATATAAGCTAGTCGCTTGCTGCAGCTCCACATATTTACCTTGCCTTACCTATGAGCTTAAATAGTCTTGATCGCGAGGGTGCGAGATTCCTGAGTCCCTGTGGCTCACAGATTACTTCCAAACCGGATGCAGGGCCTAATGATTCCGTTCTAGATGACACGCTTGAGCTCAAGTGGGAGTTCGACGAGGACTCACACTGATACTACGTGTCTTTCCCTGATGATCAGTAGTGGTGCCCAGTTGGGGTGATCGGGACCGTGTCGCATGTTGGGTTATCTTTTATTTTGGTGCCGTAGTCGGGCCATGAGTGTTTGATTGTTGTAATGCTATTTACGTACTTGATTGACGTGGCGAGTGTAAGCCAACTATGTGTCTCCCATTTTATTATTTATATTACATGGGATGTTGTGAAGATTTCCTAACTGGCAACCTTGCCTTCAATTCGATTATGCCTCTAAGTCGTGCCTCGACACATGGGAGCTATAGTCGCATCGAGGGTGTTACAGAAGGCTAGAAAATAACTAGGAAGCGACCAGCTAGAGAGCGACAACAGTCATGAACATGCATTAAAATTAATCAACACCGAATGCAAGCATGAGTAGGATATAATGCACCATGAACATAAATATCATAGAGGCTATGTTGATTTTGTTTCAACCTCATGCATGAACATGTGCCAAGTCAAGCCACTCGAACCGTTCAAAAGAGGATACCACCCTATCATACCACATCACAACCATTTTAATAGCATGTTGGCACACAAGGTAAACCATTATAAGGTCCTAGCTAATTAAGAATGGCATAAGGAACTATAATCTCTAATTGTCATTGCAAACATGTTTATTCATAATAGGCTGAATCAGGAACAATGAACTAATCATATTTAAAAAAACAAGAGAGGTCGAGTTCATACCAGCTTCTCCCATCTCAACCAGTCCATCATATATCGTCATAATTGCCTTTCACTTGCACGACCGAATGATGTGAATAATAATAACTGTGCGCGTGCATTGGACTAAGCTAGAATCTGCAAGCATTCAATAAACAAGAGAAGACAAAGCAATATGGCTCTTTGTTAAATCAACAATAATGCATATAGGAGTCACTTCAACAATTTAATCATGGTCTTCTCCTATCGACCCCCAAAGAAAAGAAAAGAAATAAAACTATTTACATGGGAAAGCTCCCAACAAGCAAAAGAAGAACATGAAATCTTTTGGGGTTTTCTTTTTAATTACTACTACAAGCATGGAAATTAAAACTAGCTAAAATCTACAACTATTTTTTTTGGTTTTTCTTAAGGTTTATTAAACACTCAAGTAGAAAGCATAAAATAGAAAATAAACTAGCATGGATATTACAGTGAAAGAGTATGAGCACTGACATCTAGCAATGAGTGTGTGAACATGAATGTATTGTCGGTGAGAAATACGTACTGCCCCAAGCTTAGGCTTTTGGCCTAAGTGGGTTTATTGCCATGGATGGCATGGCGGATATCCAAAGTTGTAGTTGGGGTCGTACTGAGATGCAGCAGTCATTGAATCGTGGGCTGTAGCTTGGAGGCGAGCTATCTCAGCCCTCCTCTTGTACTCTTCTGCCTCCTCTCTAGTTATAGAATATCTCCCTTTTTCCTGAAAGTCAAAGAAAGTAGAAGAAGGGAGAGCGACGTGATAGGTGCGTCGTCTGTCAAAGATTAGTCGGTATTAGAGGAACTGATCGTTCCTCTCAATAAAATGATGACGAACCATAGCCTCATAATCCAAATAAGCAGGACGCAACTCAATATCATCCTCATGTATGGTTATACCAAGAAAATTAGTTATACGGGTTGCATTAATTCCACCAAAGAAATCTCCGTTAATTCTATTATGATTCAACCTACGTGCAACAATGGCTCCCAAATTATAATGTTTATCTCCTAACACAGCACACCTAAGAATACTTAGGTCAGGGACACACATATGACATGCTTCATCTTTACCATTTATGCATCTACCTATGAAGAGAGCAAAATAATGTATAGTAGGAAAATGAATGCTCCCTATGGTAGCTTGTGTTATATCTCTAAATTCCCCCACGGTTATACTAGCAAGAAAATCACTAAACTCAGATTTGCGAGGTTCACTAGTACTACCCCATTGTGGAAGTTTGCAAGCATTGGCAAAATCCTCTAAGTCCATAGTATAAGAATTTTCATAGAGATCAAACATGACAGTTTGAGAATTGCGTGAAGATGAAAATTCAAACCTCCTCACAAAGGAACTAGTGAGATAGTGGTACTAACGGCACTTTTCTACCTCGAAGCTCACAAGATCAGCATTACGCAAATATGCGTTAAATTCTTCCTTAATTCCTTCTCGATCCATGAAGTCCTTTGAAGGCCATTCACAAGGCCGCACTGGGGCGTCCCTTGGTGGTTCATCATCGGCATCACGCATTGCAAGCCTGGGTCCTTGATTCCTTGAAGGACCACCTTGGTACATTTTCCTAAACATATTTCTTCCTATGAAAAATTTCTGAAATTTTTAGTAACTTCAAATAGAAGTGAACCAAGCTCAACAAAATTGATAGCAACTACTCCTACAAGTGCCTAGGACCTATATCATGCATTAGAACTACTTGGAACCATATAAATTTGACATGCAAGCTCAAGAACATGGTCGCCTAGGCAGCACAAATTTGTAGTGAATAAAGCACTAGAACAAAAACTAATTGGACCAATGGAGGAGTCACATACAAAGGAACAATCCCCCAAAGCAGTTTTGTGAGAGGTGTTTTGAGCAAGGAGATCGAAAATCGCAGCAAAATGAGCTAGAACTCATGCTTGAGCTGGATGGTGATTTTTTTTGGGAGGAAGAAGAAGTCTGTGGGTGCAAGAATAAGTGGAGGGGAGCCACCATGGGCCCACGAGGCAGGGGGCGCATCCTGTAGGGGTGGGCGCATCGTGGACCCTCGTGCCCAGGTGCTTGCTCTCCCTGTTGTGTTCTTAGTGCCAGATATTCTCAAATATTCCAGAAAAAATCATATTAAATTGGCAGGGCATTTGGAGAACTTTTATTTTTGTGGTATTTTTATATTGCACGGATAATTCAGAAAACTGACAGAAAATACTATTTTTTACTTTATTTCAACTAAATAACAGAAAGTAAACGGAGGGTACAGAAGGTTGTGCTTTCTAACTTCATCCATCTCATGCTCATCAAAAGGAATCCACTAACAAGGTTGATCAAGTCTTGTTAACAAACTCATTACGAGTAACATGAAACCGGAGAAATTTCGAATGACACTATGTTACCTCAACGGGGATATGCACATCCCCAACAATAAGAATATCATATTTCTTCTTGACAGTAGGAAGAGGAAATTCAAAACCTCCAAAAATAATCGATGGAATTTTTCCAATAGAATTGATACTGTGGACTTGAGGTTGTTTCCTCGGAAAGTGTACCGTATTCTCATTACCATTAACATGAAAAGTGACATTGCCTTTGTTGCAATCAAAAACAACCCCTGCAGTATTCAAAAAAGGTCTTCCAAGAATAATAGACATACTATCATCCTCGGGAATATCAAGAATAACAAAGTCCATTAAAATAGTAACGTTTGCAACTACAACAGGCACATCCTCACAAATACCGACAGGTATAGCAGTTGATTTATCAGCCATTTGCAAAGATATTTCAGTAGGTGTCAACTTATTCAAATCTAGTCTACGATATAAAGAGAGAGGCATAACACTAACACCGGCTCCAAGATCACATAAGGCAGTTTTAACATAGTTTCTTTTAATGGGGCATGGTATAGTTGGTACTCCGGGATCTCCTAGTTTCTTAGGTATTCCACCTTTAAAAGTATAATTAGGAAGCATGGTGGAAATTTCAGCTTCTGCTATCTTTCTTTTATTAGTAACAATATCTTTCATGTACTTAGCATAAGGATTCATTTTGACCATATCAGTTAATCGTATACGCAAAAAGATAGGTGTAATCATTTCAGCAAAGCGCTCAAAATCCTCATCATCCTTTTTCTTGGATGGTTTGGGAGGAAAAGGCATGGGTTTCTGAACCCATGGTTCTCTTTCTTTACCATGTTTCCTAGCAACAAAGTCTCTCTTATCATAACGTTGATTCTTTGATTGTGGGTTATCAAGATGAACAGCAGGTTCAATTTTTATATCATTATCATTACTGGGTTGAGCATCAACATGAACATCATCATTAACATTTTCATTAGGTTTATGTTCATTACCAGATTGTGTTTCAGCAACATAAATAAAGATATCATTGGGATTCTCATGTGTGTCAATAAGAGGTTCACTAGAAGCATGCAAAGTCCTATTAGTTTTCTTTTTCTTCCTCTTAGAAGGACTAGGTACATCAATATTATTTCTCCGAGAATCTTGCTCAATTCTCTTAGGATGGCCCTCAGGATACAATGGTTCCTAAGTCATTTTACCACCTCTAGTCATAACTCTAACAACATTATCATTTTTCTTACTATTTAATTCATTGAGCAAATCATTCTAAGCTTTAAGTACTTGTTCTACTTGAGTGGTAACCATAGAAGCATGTTTACTAATGAGTTTAAGTTCACCTTTAACTCTAGACATATAATCACCCAAGTGTTCAATCATATAAGCATTTTGTTTAAATTGTCAACCAAAATAAGAATTGATGTCTTCTTGCTTAACCATAAAGTTATCAAACTCATCCAAACATTGGCTAGCAAACTTAGTAGGAGGGATTTCAGCTTTATCATATCTATAGAGAGAATTTACCTTGACTACCTGTGTCGGGTTATCAAGACCTTCTGTTTCTTCAATAGGTGATGGATTAAAACCATATATTTCTTCAATAGGCGGTAAATTAAGACCATGTATTTCTTCAATAGGAGGTAAATTCTTAACATATTTAGCTTTAATACCCTTTACTTTCATGGATTTCTTTGCCTCTTGCGTATCTTTAGGACCGAGACATAGAACACCCCTTTTCTTCGGAGTTGGTTTAGGAATAGGCTCAAGAGTTGGCTCAGGAGCTGGCTCAGGAAGTGTCCAATTATTTTCATTTGTCAACATATTATTAAATAGAATTTCAGCTTCATCCAGTGTTCTTTCCCTGAAAACAGAACCAGCACAACTATCCAGGTGGTCTCTGGAAGCATCGGTTAGTCCATTATAAAAGATATCAAGTATTTCATTTTTCTTAAGAGGATGATCAGGTAAAGCATTAAGTAATTGGAGAAGCCTCCCCCAAGCTTGTGGGAGACTCTCTTCTTCAATTTGCACAAAATTATATATATCCCTTAAGGCAGCTTGTTTCTTATGAGCAGGGAAATATTTAGCAGAGAACTAATAAATCATATCCTGGGGACTACGCACACAACAAGGATCAAGAGAATTAAACCATATCTTAGCATCACCCTTTAATGAGAACGGAAATATTTTGTGACGCCCCCAATTTGACCATACACTAATCATACACGCAATTGTGTACGATCAAGATCAAGGACTCACGGGAAGATATCACAACACAACTCTAGACACAAATTAAAATAATACAAGCCTTATATTACAAGCCAGGGGCCTCGAGAGCTCGAATACATAAGCTCGAATGCAAACACGTCAGCGGAAGCAATATAATCTGAGTACAAACATGAGTTAAACAAGTTTTCCTTAAGAAGGCTAGCATAAAAGCAACATCGATCTTAAAGGCAAGGCCTCCTGCCTGGGAGCCTCCTAACTACTCCAAGTCATCAGCGGCCGTCACGTTGTAGTAGGCACCCTCGGGGTAGTAGTAATCATCAGTGGTGTCGTCTGGCTCCTGGGATCCATCATCTGGTCGCAACAATCGGGTATATGGGAAAAAGAGGTAGCAAAGAAACCGTGAGTACTCATACAAAGTTCTCGCAAGACTTACATCAGATCTAAACAAAGTATGCATCTCTATCAAAGGAAATGGGATGTATCTGTGGACTGAACTACAGAATGCCAAAAAAGAAGGGGAAAGCCTAGCCTATCGAACACTAGCATCTTGAAGCATCTTAAAGCATCTTGCACCATATAGAAGAGTACAGATCAACATAATGTAAAGTAGTAGTAGTGTTATCAACCTCGGCCAGAGATCCTTTCTCGACTCCCTGCGAGAAAGCAATCCCAGAGCCATACTATCTAGTTATCACCTCAAGTATCCAGTTCTAGCTTTATCAATCGGGATACAACTCCGAGTGTCCGTTACCATAGGACAGGCTATCGATAGATGTTTTCTTCCCTACAGGGGTGCACCATCTTACCACCACACTCTATTAACTCCGGCCGAACACACTTTCTTGGGTCATGCCCGGCCTCGGCCAAACAATACGCTGCAACCTGACCTAGGCTTAATAGAGAGGTCAAGCACGCCGGACTAAACCTATGACCCCAGGGGTCTTGGGCCATCGCCCTGGGAACTCCTGCATGTTGCGTGGGCGGCCGGTGAGCAGACCTAGCTACCTCCTTAAAAAGGCAGGAGCTTACCAGTCCAACCCGCTGCCCGCCGCTCATTAGCATGACGTCTATTAAGCTTCGGCTGATGTATACGACGCAGAACGCCCATACTATGCCCATGTGATGGTTAGTGCTATCAGGCCAGAGGCCCCTCGGATCAAATATCCAAATCGTAGTGGATTAGGAGCATGTGGTAACGAGCAGAGACTCGCGACCGATGTGACCCCATCGCCCCGTCTTGAGTACTTGCGGCAAGGGCTAGGAATGCCCGGCCACGCCTCGTAAGTATATCGGGGGCACCTTCCAGGTCAACCCGACTCCACATCACTCGCTATTAAGCTCGCGCGGGTACCACTCAGGGCCGACCCGTCTTTAGTAACATGGTTCAGTGTAAAGTCAAGTAACCATAGTAACTATGCGTCTAACACCAAGGGGAAAACCCGAGCAATCACCCCCGATGAATTCCACTCAATGTTATCATCAAGGTGAACGTAAGAGGATCCACCCTCGAGGTTCACACTTGACGGGTTGCACGATGGAGCCGTAATGGAAGTGGTTAAGGAGGAAATCACCCTCGATGACCTCGACCGTATAGCTACACTACAGAGATCTCATCAGGAGTGATGTAAGAGGTTCCACCCTCGACACTGGATGGCTACTCTGCAGAGCCGTACAACTAGGGGGGATGATGTGCGGTGTCGGGGCCTGGACGTCGATCACGTTGGTCGAGTCATCAAACATAAAGCGGGGCAACTAGGACAAGGTGGGGGGTCACCGATGGATCTCTAACCAACCTATACTAAGTAGTTTAGGATAAGCAGGTAAGGTATGAAAGTAGGTAACAAAAACATGCTATGCATCAGAGTAGGATAATACATAAAGTAGTAGCAGTTCTAATGCAAGCATGAGAGGGAAAGAAATGGGCGATATCAGAATGCTCAAGGAGGGTTTGCTTGCATGGTTGCTCTGGCAAGGAGGGGTCGTCGTCGACGTACTCGATCACAAGGGCAGCAGCGGTCTCGGGGTCTGCCGGAGAGAAGAGGGGGAAGAAACAATAGATATAAAGCAAACATAGCATCACAAAGCATAACATGGCAATAAGTTGAGCCGGGTGTGACCTAACGTATGGCTACGTGATATAGGTGAAGGGGGAATTCAACCGGGAATGTTTTCCTGGTTCCGGACCTGTGTCAAACGGATGACCAGAGGGGGAATATTTCATGTTCAGATAGTTAGAGGCATCCGACAGGAAAACGGATAGTGTATTTGGGTTCGTTGGATTTTTCTGAGCAACTTTCATATAGAAAATTTTTTCATCCGAGTTACGGATTATTTTCTATGAATTTTCAAAGATTTAAACATTTTCTGGAATTAAATAAATTAACATAAAAGAAATACTACGTCAGCATGACATCACTATGATGTCAGCCGTCAACAGGACAGCTGACCTGGTCAAACTGATCAGTAGGTCCCACCTGTCAACCTCTCCGGGTTAAACAGTGGGTTAAATTAATCTAGCAGACTGATTAGAGGGGTGGGCCCCTAGTGTCAGTGGCTAACTAACTACTAATTAAATAACAGATTTTGACTAGCAGTTTTATTATTTAAAAACGTTTTAAACAAGAGGGGCCCACACGTCAGTCTCATTGGGCAGCCGAGTCAGCAGTTGACTAGGTCAACCCAGTCAACGGGGGTCAGCGGGGCCACTGGGTGGCCATATCAACATGGTGGCGGTGACGCTCCGGCGAGCAGTCTTCGCGGCGGAGGGCTCGGACCTCACCGGAAACACACCAAAGAGGGTCGTTTCGAGCGCGGTCGGGATCGTTCGGACGCGGGAGGAGCGGCGCATCCAACTGTGGCCTTAGCTCGGGCTGGGGCGGGCTGCAACGATGACGGCGTGAGGCGGGCGGTCGCCGGAGTTCGGTCGCTTTCAGGTTTCGCGCTACGGGGCACCAAAACGTGGATGCCCGGAGTGGTGTCGACGACAAGCCGTGGCGGCGGTGGTGTTCGGGTGGAAGTGGATTAGCAGCAGCAGTGCGCAAACCGGCGAGGCAAAGGGGGTAGCAAAGTCCTACACGCGCAGGCGAGCTAAATGGGCACTGGCGCGGGACCATTTGGTCGCCGGAAGCTCGTCGGCAATGAGCTCCCACGGTGATGGGCTCGGGCACGTATGAGACGGCAACTACGGGCACGTTGGGGCAAGGAGAAAAGAGCGGGGAGGAAGGAGAGCTCACCACGGAGCACAAGGAGGCTCGGTGGCGGTTTAGGAGCTGCAGGGGCGGCGAATCGGGGTGGCAGAGTTCGTCGGTGCCGGGGAGGAAGATGAAGGCGTTCCAGTGCTACAGCGCCTCCGAGCTCCAGCTGAGGCCACCAGTCGAAGGAGTCGATCCCAGCGGAGCTCACCGACAGGGTCAGCGGGCGCAGGGCCGCCGGTGGCCGCGACAATGACGGAGGACGGCGACGACCGCGCTCGGGTGTTGATGGGGAACGAGGGGAAGAGCGAGGAGCGAGCAAGTGGGGAGGCAGGAGGAAGTGGGAGAGGGGATCGAGGGGGCGTAGCATCGGCATCCTTATCCCCTCTGGGGCCTGTAGCAGCGCGGGACGGTGAGGTGGTCGGACGACGACGAGCTGGAGCCCCTCCCCTCGGTCGGTCGAACAGGGAGGGAGGGAGACTGGGCCTACCAAGCGGCTAAGGCCCAGGCAAAGACGGGGGGGTTCCTCTTCTTTTCTTTTTTAAAATCTTTTATTATTATTTTTATTAAAAGGATAGCTTACTAATTTGCAATTATCCCGAGCACCATATGACTCTTGTAAAATGTGCCACATGGCACAATAAATACTTTGCAATATTGTGAAGTTGCACAAAATTGTTTTGAGCATTTGGAAAAGTTTAAGAAATTTTAGAAATTGAAAAAGCCAATTTAATTGTTGTTGGACCACTCAAATAACTTCCAGGAGCATTTTTGGAATCCAACAGAGGTAGGTTTCATCATGAAAAATACTTAGAGAATATTTGCCATAGTGTGAACTATTTTTCTGGCTCATTTGAAGATGCAAATAATTGGTTTGCAATTTGAATTGAATTGGACTTGATTTTTGGACAAGTGGCATTTTGGCTTAGGAAAGCATGATGACAAGGCATTATTAGGGGGGATTACTGTAGCATGATATTGGGGGTGTTACAAATCTCCTCCACTACCAGAAATCTCGTCCCGAGATTTAAGATGTGTAGTAAGGAAAAAGACTCAGGAAGGACGAAGCTCAACACAAGATAGGTACGCGGGGACTATGGCAGTGAACGTGGCATAGAGGCATCTTTCGAGTTGGAACTTAAGAAAACAGCGAGAGCAAAATATGAAGGTACAATAGGAAGTTTCAAGCGAATGGACAAACGATCGATACCTGAACAGTGTGAGAAAGGGGTTCAGAGCATCAGGAATAGGTCATCTCTCGGACGGTGGCTCGTGACAACACACAAAGCCAAGAGCAAATGATACCTTGGAATAAAGGATACACAGGAGAGTCAGGTTCCGATCCTATGGAACTATGGGTTATGGGCCCACCATGTTGGTTAAAATAGAAGGAGCGATGACATCTTGCATGGTCATGATAGCAAGGCATGTCAGAGGGTAGCCTATCATTTATGTCGGTAACAACGTCGGTACCAAGGGCGAGGGACGAAGAGAACCATTTTCCTGCTCGTTGAACGAGGCGGGCCACTAGGCAAAGTTCTCGTCCATCGGTAGCTACCGGAATGTCATCAACAATAGTAACAGGGTCTTTACTGACAGAGTTGTACATTGAGGTGCTTACCTAAGCAGGAAATTATCTCTACTGAGATAAGTTAGTTTACCGAAAAGGTTAAACAGAAGAATGGAAAGGAAAATATGATTAGTATATTAATCAGAACAATGGAAAGGAAAATGTGCTTAAACACAATTATCAGGGGTATATCCTCCCCAAGGACAAGCAGAGGATGATATCCATGACAGGATAGTAAGTAGATAACCAATTAGGTAAAGGGAAAGAAATTTCATGACATTACCCATACAACGGTGTTTGGATAATTGATAAAGAAAATTTAGTATCGTGCTTCAAATGTTCTTATTGGAGATCGGATTACCACAGACATGCTTCGAGATAGCATTGACATGGTTTCAAGCAAAGGTCGGACTTTGGATACACCAAGGATCCATCGGAAACAACTTAGAAAATAAGTCCTACAATTTTAGCAAGGAAAAGATGAGGGTGTTGCCGACGGGCTCAGCCACAATCCATCGACATGCCAAAAAGAATGTATTTCCAAAATTAAATGAACAAGTTTGTGTTGGGGAAGGCAAGAACGTTGTGATGATAACATAAATCATCGAGGGGGATGATTGTATTTTCTCACCATGAATTTGATTGATTTCCTGGAAAAGCTCAGAATGTTGATGAAGATCACGACACATTTGTTGAGAGATTTCATGTAGATGTCACCGAGCAGAAAAGGAAGGAAGAAGTGAAAGACTATGAGAACCACAGATTCGACAAAAGCTCAAAGTAAAGCTTGTTGTTCGAGGGGAAATGATACGATGAGGAAGATCGACATAAGCTTAGCTCATCGTCGGAAGTTGCTCTGGGCATAAGGACCAGGTAGCACAGTTAAAAAGTTGACATGATAAAAATATAGCCGATCAGGCTAGGAATGATGTGATGGGGTATAAAGCTTCCCAGTATCAAGTACTAGGTGTATTGCCAGAAGGTAAATTGGAGTAGAGGTTGTACGGGGGAATGATTTGCAGAGGATAAGTAATTGTAACTTACCCAGTAAATGGGATCAAGGAGGAAATATGGTCGGGACCATAACTGCAAGGGATCCAATTTACGATACTGGGAGAATATTCAAATGATTAAATATCCTTGCGAGAAGCTTTCATGATAAGTCCCACACCGTGTCCGTGGGCATGAACACAAGGTTCAGGGTCGACTCCCACTTCTACAATGCATAACCTTTCATTTTACTTCTCGCTCTTGATGAAGCTATAGTATTGAAATTTGATCTGATGAAAAGACAGTAGAGTATAACCCGCATAACTTTCGAGTTCACACAGATTCGGGAAGGCATAGGTTCAACCCATCGGGGCATCTTAGGAACATATATCGTAAATTTCGAGAATAAATAACACAAGCTCGGTAGTAGAGCATGCTTGAGAAAGCAGAGGATACAATATACCAAAAGCATTATGTATCCGAGGAAGGGCTCACAAGCTTATTGAATATGAAGGACGTTGTCGGATAAAATCCGAAAAAAGGGGTCTGATGGTCCACAAGGGATCTAATGTGAGAATCAGTACTCAACCAGAGGAAGAAAGAATGCAAGGAGATCAGATTATAAATACAACTGACTAACTCAAAGCTCAATTGCAAAGGAATTATGAATTCCAAGACAAGGGATCGAAAGCAATGCTCTAATTAGGGATGGATAGGTAGAATAGCCTTAGGGGTACAATCGATGGCGATTTGATTGGTCGAGATCTAGCACATGTTAAAATGACGTCTGAGCTGGAAGGATGAATTCTAGGATCTGATTGAGGATTGCGAGCATTCGCAACATATTGTATCAACGGACTCAAAATGATAATGACAAAGGATGACAATAAAATTACTAGACTTATGGTATTAACCATAATGCAAGCAAGCAAGAAATTCAAGAACAATAGGCTGTTGAGGATTTTCACAAGAACGAATGTTATTACGAAGACTTTTGTGAAGTACATGAATCAACTGAGGATGAGCGGATACTCGATAGGTGCACAAAGTTATCCGTAGGGGTATTCAGGTGACAAGGAACTGCAAGGCAGTAAGCTCAAGGGATTCTCGGAACAACAGAGAGCACTTCAGGGCATCTGGTAATAACAAGAGCAATTTGATTGAATGTAAGAATGGCAGGTGTATGCAGTTATCAATAGGGATATAACAGTGGTATGGAATTTTGCAAAGGCGGTGGGTACGAGTGCCTCAGGAGAACATTGTAGAGTAACCTTGAAATCTTCTAGTGCAGCAGACGATCATCGGTAATAAGGTGCTCTCTGGGTGAAAGTGATCATGGGATCCTAAAGTTAGATTTAGCAAAATTCATTTAACACGAACAAAAGAGATACCAGAGTCCCAGAGTATAGACGAGGAATAAAAGATCCTAATACCACCCAATGGCGACGTGGGCTGGTAAGCCACATAGCCATGTTAGTAAAAAAAATTCAGTGACTAGACTCAACTTCGGCCAAGGAGTTGGAAAGGGGGATCCTACATGCAGTCGACTCTGATACCAACTTGTGACCCCCCCAATTTGACCGTACACTAATCATACACGCAATTGTGTACGATCAAGATCAAGGACTCACGGGAAGATATCACAACATATCTCTAGACACAAATTAAAATAATACAAGCTTTATATTACAAGCCAGGGGCCTCAAGGGCTCGAATATATAAACTCGAATACAAACAAGTCCGCGGAAGCAACATAATCTGAGTACAGACATGAGTTAAACAAGTTTGCCTTAAGAAGGCTTGCACAAAAGCAACATCGATCGAAAAGGCAAGGCCTCCTGCATGGGAGCCTCCTAACTACTCCAAGTCGTCAGCGGCCGTCACATTGTTGTAGGCACCCTCAGGGTAGTAGTAATCATCAATGGTGTCGTCTGGCTCCGGGGATCCGTCATATGGTTGCAACAATCGGGTATATAGGAAAAAGAGGAAGCAAAGCAACCGTGAGTACTCATCCAAAGTACTCGCAAGACTTACATCAGATCTAAACTAAGTATGCATCTGTATCAAAGGAAATGGGATGTATCTATGGACTGAACTTTAGAATGCCAGAAAAGAGGGGAAAGCCTAGCCTATTGAACACTATCATCTTGAAGCATCTTCAAGCATCTTGCGGCATATAGAAGAGTACAGATCAACATAATGTAAAGTAGTAGTAGTGTTATCAACCTCGGCCAGAGATCCTTTCTCGACTCCCTGTGAGAAAGCAATCCCAGAGCCATACTATCCAGTTATCACCTCAAGTATCCAGTTCTAGTTGTATCAATTGGGATACAACTATGAGTGTCCGTTACCGTAGGACAGGCTATCGATAGATGTTTTCTTCCATGCAGCGGTGCACCAACTTACCCACCACGCTCGATTAACTCCGGCCGAACACACTTTCCTTGGTCATGCCCGGCCTCGGCCAAATAATACGCCGCAACCCGACCTAGGCTTAATAGAGAGGTCAAGCACGCCGGACTAAACCTATGCCCCCAGGGGTCTTGGGCCATCACCCCGGGAACTCCTGCACGTTGTGTGGGCAGCCGGTGAGCACACCTAACTACGTCCTTAAAAAGGCAGGAGCTTACAAGTCCAACCCGGCACGCGCCGCTCAATCGCATGACGTCTATTAAGCTTCGGCTGATGTATACGGTGCAGAACGCCCATACTATGCCAACATGATGGTTAGTTGTAACGCCCCGAGACCGATGTGCTAGGTGTCCTCCAGTTATTCGTTGTCATTGTCATGTCATTTGCTTGCGTGTTGCATCTTGCCATGTCATCATCTGCATTGCATCATCATGTTTTCAAAACTCGCATTCGTTTGCGTCTCCCAGTTCCGTCCGTTGTCCGTTCTGAGCCAAGACACACTTGCACACGCCCGCGGCATGTCTGAAATAGTATTTTATAAGTGGCCGGAAAATGTTCTCGGAATAGGATGAGAGTTGGCGTGTGGTCTTATTATGGTGTAGGTAGGACGCCTGCCAAGTTTCATCGCATTCGGAGTTTGGTTGATAGCCCAACCGTTAAACTATAGCGGCATTATAGCCGGGCACACGTCGGACGTTTTCGGTCTCCAAAAATTGTGGCCGGGCCTCTCTCCCCTCTTCTCAGCCCATCTCTATCTAGCACAGCCCTCTAGCCCACCTATCTAACCTCCCTTCGCTTTGGGTCGTCTGATCGAGATCGAACGGCTCCGAAACGGCCTCAAACCCCCTAACCCTAGCCCCCTTGCCTTATATATACCCCCTCCATGCCATTTTTGGCATCCCTAGCCCTCCACCTACCTCTAGCCCCCCTCCCCTCAATTTCAGCGCCGAACCCCTCCTTGGCCTCCACTTGTCGCCGCCGCCCTTGGCCTCTTACCGCACCGCCACCTCGCCGGTGCCACATGGCGCCCTCCTAGTGGCCAGCCGCCACCGCGTGGTCACTCGAAGCCAACGGGACGATGCCATGTCGCCCCCGGCCTCCTCCACTCTGCCGCTGGCCCGCCAGGCCCGAGAGGGGCCCGCGGAGCCCATCTGCCGCCGCCATCGCAGCCCACGCGCGCCCGCGCAAGCCCGGCCTCCTGCTTCCTCCTCGATCCCGACCTGGGTCGAGGGACTCTACCCCGCTGTGCCATCTCCTCGCCGCCGACAAGCTCGCCGGAGCCTGCTCGTGGTGGTCACCTCGGCAGCAGGCCAGTGCCGCCCTCGCCTCCCTTTTTTCCTTTCCCGTTCTCCTTCCTCCCCTCACCGGATCTCTCTCTCCCTCACAGCTAGCCTCCAACGCCACGGACGCCGGCCTCGAGCTCGCCTTCGCCGCCGGGAATGGAGAAGGGGCCACCAGTTCGTTCGTCCCCGTGCTAGATTCGGCGCCCCGAGGTTCCCTCGCCAGGATCTGCTCGTTCCCGATCTCGCCGACCGCGCCCATCATCGTTTCCCCGCGTGTTGCGCTTGCTGTAGTTCGGCTACCGCCACCGTGGTTCTTCGCTGACTGCGCCTGCGTCGACCGCACACACCTGGGATGCCTCCCTTTCAACCGTTGACCGTGGCCCAGCTCCAACGCCAGCATGCCTCCCCAGATGCGCTCAACTTCTCCACAAGCTGGCCCAGGAGGCCCAATGTGAGCAGCCCAGTCCCAGCAGATTTGGCCCGTCTATTTTTTTCCTGTCCAGCGGATTTAGCTATTTTCCGGGAGAGTTCCAGTTTTGCAGAAAAGTCCCTCTAGATCATGCATTTAATATCTCCACAACCGTGCATCGGATTAAAACAATTTATATATGAAAGTTGCTTAGAATTTTGTGTAGATTAATAATATCCAACTTTCATCTATGCTTAAAATGTTTAAAATGCTGTTTGAGTAAATTTGCTCCTATGTCATGTTAAAATGCTTTAATTCATAACTATTTAACCGTAACTCGGAATTTAATAAACTTTATATGTAAATGGGGTAGAATTTTGCCTAGTTTATCATGGTGATATTGTTTTGCATGTTAAACAACTCTAAAAATATGGTTTAGGGCAGAACAGGACCTAACCTAATATATGCAGATGAGGAGTTTCCAGATTTGTTGTTCGTTGCTTCCGGCCTCATTTAACCTTGACTAGATGTGTAGTTTCTTTATGCTTCATCTCTTGCCATGCTAACAACATTTAATCTTGTTGGGTACATAAACGAGAGAGAACTAAATAAGCCATGTGGTGTTTTCTTCAATATGCAACTCCGTTGCATAATGAGCTCCACTTAATTTGTAGTGTTGTTTGTGCACTTTGCCATGCCATGCTCCATTAAACTAGACATGCATCATAATTGTTTGTGTATCTTGCCCTGTCTATGTGTTGGTTGTTTACTATGTTGTTTGCATCTTTCCGGTGTTGCTTCTTCGGATTAGTTCCATTTATCTTCTTCATGGACTCGTTCTTCTTCCTTGTGGGATCTCAGGCAAGATGACCATACCCTCGAAATCACTTCTATCTTTGCTTGCTAGTTGCTCGCTCTTTTGCTATGCCTATGCTGCGATACCTACCACTTGCTTATCATGCCTCCCATATTGTTGAACCAAGCCTCTAACCCACCTTGTCCTAGCAAACCGTTGTTTGGCTATGTTACTGCTTTGCTCAGCCCCTCTTGTAGCGTTGTTAGTTGTAGGTGAAGATTGAAGTTTGTTCTTTGTTGGAACATGGAGATGTTGTTCCTTTTTGGAACATGTTTACTTGTTGGGATATCACAATATCTCTTATCTAATTAATGCATCTATATACTTGGTAAAGGGTGGAAGGCTCGGCCTTATGCCTGGTGTTTTGTTCCACTCTTGCCTCCCTAGTTTCCGTCATATCGGTGTTATGTTCCCGGATTTTGCGTTCCTTACGCGGTTGGGTTATAATGGGAACCCCTTGACAGTTCGCCTTGAATAAAACTCCTCCAGCAAGGCCCAACATTGGCTTTACCATTCGCCACCTAGCCTTTTCTTTCCCTTGGGTTAGGCC
>NC_057794.1:182801923-182805880 GCF_018294505.1 Triticum aestivum
GTCCAACTGAGCGATGTCCGGAGCTACCAGGGGCAACTCTGGGCTGGCCCACCCGACGTCTGGCTCATCCGGCGTGCCCTGAGAACGAGATATGTGCAGCTCCTATCGGGACTTGTCGGCACATCTGGGTGGCTTTGCTGGTCTTGTTTTACCATTGCCGAAATGTCTTGTAACCGGGATTCCGAGTCTGATCGGGTCTTCCCGCTAGAAGGAATATCCTTCGTTGACCGTGAGAGCTTGTGATGGGCTAAGTTGGGACACCCCTGCAGGGGTTTGAACTTTCGAAAGTCGTGCCCGCGGTTATGGGCAGATGGGAATTTGTTAACGTCCGGTTGTAGAAAACCTGAAGTTGACCTTAATTAAAATGCATCAAACGCGTGTGTAACCGTGATGGTCTCTTCCGACGGAGTCCGGGAAGTGAACACGGAGTTGGAGTTATGCTTGACGTAGGTTGTTCTAGGATCACTTCTTGATCATACTTTTATCGACCGTGATTTGCCTTCTCTTCTCGCTCTCATTTGCGTATGGTAGCCACCATATATGTTAGTTGCTTGCTGTAGCTCCATGTCAGGACCCCGACTCAATGTCACATCGATCTAGCCGGTAACACCTCATATCACTTTGCGGCCTCACGCACGGTATCCCCACGGGTGTCGCCTTACCTTTGCCCGGGACCGTTTGCGCCTTTTGGCTCACGTATATGATAGTGTCGCTAGCATCCATATGATAAGGAGCCCGGGCTGACATGACTAGTCGTAAACCCAAAGTGGCACAGACTTACAAGGACAGGCATCCATGACCCAGCTTCGAACGTGTCGGTCATCAGCAAGTGGGTCCGCGCTGTAGCACTGGGCTAGCAGGACTCTGGTAAACCGGGCTGTAGCGGGCTAACAGGACTCCGGTACTCAATGTGTGACATTTCCCCGAAGGGACAGACACCGGAACGAAGAAGGACACATGCCGGCCAGCCTAAGTGCTCCAGAGCAGTAGCAAGCTACCATGGCTCAGCGGTAACACTAGGAGACATTTCCCGGTAAGAGAGGCTACTAAAGATAAACAACTAGATAGTCAGATCCCACACATACCAAGCATTTCAATCATACACACAATATGCTCGATATGTGCAAATACAACAAGGCATCACAACATGACTCTACGACACAAGTACTTTATTTAAGGCTCAGAGAGCCATACATAACATACACAAAGGTACGGGTCACACGACCCAGCATTCAAGTCATACAGTCATACAAACCAGCAGCGGAAGTAACTTGTCTGAGTATAGACAACTAGAAAAATAAAAGAGGCTTGGAAAGCCTAGCTATACTACGTGGTCCTTCACAAGCTCAGGATCACCACCTGGGCCTTAGCCTACTCATTGATGTCAACGTCTACGTAGAACCCATCAGAAGGGGTTGCAGCGTCTTCTATAAAAATGTAAATTATAGCAACATGAGTACAAAGGTACTCAGCAAGACTTACATCAGATCCTACATACATGCATATTATCAAGAAGGGTCGGTGGAGTTATTGCAGCAAGCCATCTTTGACTCTTGGCTAGGCTAACCTACGAGACTCCAACTTGAAATGGTTTTGCGTACACGAGTCCACTACTCACCAATTCAATACACTACCGAGGATCCACCTCCGTCTTCCTACGGAAGAGCCATCCTCGGCACTCACACTTATCTTGAGGCTTTTAGTAGTTTCCATTTACTTGTCTATGAACTGTATAGGCAACCAAGTAGTCCTTTACCGCGGACGCGGCTATTCGAATAGATCATGATAACCCTGCAGGGGTGTACTTCTTCATACATGTTTCCACAACTTAGCGTCTGCACACGACATGTGCTCGGCAGACTTCAAGCGAAAGCCAACGTGGGTGTAGACCACGACCTACCTAAACACCTAAGTCTCTAGTCCAGGTTTATCGCCTATCCAGGTTCCATCCGCAGGGAGTCCGGCCGAGGTTTCCCATACGGCCCCGAACGATGTGAACAGGGTTCCCGAGATACCTAACGGGTATTCGGTACACCGTGCCACGTACCTACCGCATCACAGCCCACCCCTACGGTCAGCGCTGTCCACGGCCTCCAGTAGGCTACAAACACCAGAAACTACGTGCAACACCTGGACAGAGAGCTAGGGTGAATAAGAAGTCGAGCGGGGTCATATTTCAGGGCCCAATGCATGGTAGTAGCTGTATCTTAAATCACACATACAGATCTCAGTGCTTAAGGTCGGCTTCAATGAAACAACCCACCATGTACTCCTACATGGCCTCTCATCGATACCTTTACCAAATCGTGTTCACCACACCACTCTCATTACCGACATAATCATTTCACTCTAGCCATCACCCAGATGAACCAGACCTGACACGACTCAAAGCATAGCAGGCATAGCAAGGTAGGAACAACACATACATATGGCTCAATCAACTCCTACACATGCTAGTGGGTTTCATCTAGTTACTGTGGCAATGACAGGTCATGCAGAGGAAATGGGCTCAACTACCGTAGCACACAGCAGTTTGAAACGCGTTGTCTTAATGCAGTAAAAGAGAGCAGGAGCGAGAACATGGGATTGTATCGATATGATCAAATGGTTGGTTGCTTGCCTGATGGTTCGATGCACTGATACGGTTCTTCGTTAGGGTAATCACGGTACTCCTCGGGGGCAGAACCTGCCGCAAAGAACACCGGTACACAACCATCACCAAACAATGTGCAACAATATGATGCATGCATGAAACATAGCAATATGAGTGTGTTGGGCTAATGCAACTAAGACCAGAAGGGTTTGAACCAATTTGAATCAAAGATTCAAATTCCAAACTCAAACATGGCCTTTCAAAGTGTTTTTCCTTGTTCTGTATTAAACATCAGGTTAACTTGTTCAATCATGCATGAAAATAGTACAGATGGATAGATTGGATTTTTCTGATCATTTTTCATATATAATTTGTCTGATTTGGAGTTACAGAATAAAAGTTATGAAGTTTTGAAGTTTAAACTTTATTCTGGAATTTCCTATATTAGATTAATTCCAGAAAATCAATTATTGCGTCAGCCTGACGTCAATGGGACGTCAGCAGGTCAACGGAACACGTCCGGGTCAAACCTGACAGTGGGTCCCGCGTGTCAGTGTGATTAGATTAATTAAAGTTTAATTAAGACTAAACCTGTTTAATTAACAGGGCTGGGCCCCACCTGTCATTGACTCAGGGGAGTCAACCAGGGCCCACCCGTGGTCAAACCCGGGTCGGCTGCACCGGTGTTTAGCCGCCGGCGAGCCCGATGCGGCGGCGGAAGTGGTTTTGGCTGTTTCGGCCACCAAATGGGTCGCGGAGACCACCGGAGTGGAGCTGAGGACGAGCCGCAGCTCTTGGTGGAGTCCGTTGGGGTCGGGGTGGCCGGAGTTGGCGCCGGCGACGACTTTGGCGGCCACCGGGGTTCGGCCGAAGACGAACTTGACGCTAGAGGGGTCGGTGAGGCTCGGGAAGTGGCTAGCTAGATGCTAAGTGACACGGTGAGCATGACGGACACCGTGGAGTGGCCGGAGGATGACCGGGAGCACGTCGGCGATGAGCTCCACGGTGGTGGGTGCGGTTGAGCTCCGGGAGGTCGCTACACAGCTCGGGAGCAAGAAAAGGAGGGGGGGAAGATGGCTAAGCTCACAGTGAGTGCGACGAAGCCCTTGGTGTGGCCGGAGATGGACCGGAGCGACGACGGCGTTGAAGGGGATCTCCGGCGACGGCGGTTCGGGCGAGGTTGTTGCGGTGGACTCGGGCGTTGTGAGCGCTCAGGGCTCGGCTGCTCGATGAAGTGGACAGCGGCGGAGCTCCTGGACACGATGAGAGGACGCACGGGCGGCGGGGAGCACGGCTACGACGAAGGCACGGCGATGGTGGCGTCGGCCATGGTGGGGGAGCACGAGGGGGAGGAGCTGGAGAGG
>NC_057794.1:183122752-183134432 GCF_018294505.1 Triticum aestivum
AGCTATTCCTGCTGCTGCTATATGATGAGTTGCTACAAGCTGTTCCTGCTGCTGCTATATGATGAGTTGCTACAAGTTGCTCCTGCTGCTGCTATATGATGAATTGCTATGAGCTTCTCCTGCTGCTGCTATATGATGAATTGCTATGAGCTGCTCCTGCTGCTGCTATATGATGAATTGCTATGAGCTGCTGCTGGTATATGATGAATTGTAGGCTGCTGCTGCTGTATGATGAGTTGCTATGAGCTGCTGAAGCTGCTATATGATGCTTTCAGGTGGTGCTGCTATACGATAATAACCATCCACTTGGACCATCGAATTTCAATAAATAATTGTTCTCCATTTAAATGTGGGTCATGTGTTCTTCGTTTAAATTAGGCAATGGGATCTCTATGGAAAACATTGACCAAAGTAGATTGTGCCAAGTAGATGGTATCTTTGTATTTGTGTTTTGAGCAAATAGTGATGGTCTGTTTTCCTATCATATTAATTACTGCACTGGGTTCAATTTGTGATGTTTGCAAGTCAAATTAATTTTCATATGGGCAGCAAACTGAAAAAAATATAATGCAATCTAGACTTTCCACTGATCATACCAAAGATAAGCTGAAAACGCAATGAAAAGAACTGGTTGGCTTATTACATGGAGCTCATATTCACATGTGCTTATTTTCTTAGGATAACTCGTAATAACTGTCGCTGAGAAACTTGGCTAATAGAACTGGCATACAAATAACATGTCACGATGATTGCAATGGAGGAGTGAAGTACCATGGCACACTGTATAGGCTCACCGCTGCCTCTCCTTTTTTGCGATGTTCCATGAAATTGCCACATGCATCTTGTACTTTTTCATTGTGTAACCCTATCTGCAAGTTGACACGGCTAATTTCAGACATCTCTACATGATAATACATTGCATATCCCTTGCGCATATTTAAACCACCAATTAACGATTGTGTGTGTACCATAAACTAGCCATGACTCTGTATGCTGGACTAGCAGGAACTCTAAGGGAGCCTAATGTAGTGCACTGGAATTCCTACATGCCACCTACGATTTTGTGTAATGTACTGCCCATGTTCCTAAATGTATGTCTTTGTAGAAATTCCAGTATGGACCACATACAGATGTATATAGATGCATTTTCGAGTGTAAATTCACTCATTTTGCTCCGTATGTAGCCTATAGTGGAATCTCTAGAAAGACATATATTTAGGAACGGAGGTACGAGGTAGTATCATGTATGACATCTACATATCTAATTTAGCAGCCAGTAGTAGAAATCATTGTCTGCACAAAGGGATTACTGGTCGAAAATCCTAGCAAAGCACGCTCGCAGGCACAGAACAATACAAGAGAGAGAGAGAGAGACGCGCTTACAATATCATAGCAATGCCTCAGTCCAGGATCTTGGTTGGCCAAGCTGTTAGATCCAGAAGAAACATCGTCCTTGTAGTTTTTGCCAGCTGCATAACAGGTAACAGCGACCGATTAGTATATTTGAAGTACATTGGGCAGGTGATGCTGGACGGGTTTAAAGGTGACAAGTACCTAGGCCGTTGCGGGTGCTTGGCATCTCTCCAGACTGTGGGAACCAGGTTAGAAACGTTGAGGGTGATGACGCTGCGCTGGCTGTCGGGGTCTGGTAAGGATATCTAGAACCGTCGGGTAGGGTGTTTGTGGAGCGGCTGCGGTAGGGTGGACTACGGTGTGGGCGAAGCGGATCGATGGCCGTGGATGAGGGTGTAGGTGAAGCTGCTCCGGTGGTTGGGTTAAGGATGGTGTCGATGATGCGGATCTACGACCGTGGACGGGGCTTCAGAAGCTGCTCCGGTGGTTGGGTTAAGGGTGGTGTCGACGATGCGGATCTGCGGCCGTGGATGGGGCATCAGAAGCTGCTCCGGTAGGTTGGATGAGGGTGCGAGGAAGCGGATATGAGGCCGTGGACTTGTGAGTTGGCAAAGCGGCCCCAGTAGGGTTGAGAATGGTATAGGCGAAGCTACTCCGGTAGGGTTGAGGAAGGTGTCGGCGAAGCGGCTCCGGTAGGGTTGAGGAAGGTGTCGGCGAAGAGGATCAGAGGCCGTCGACGGGGGCGTCGGTGGGGTGGCTCCAGGGGGTGTGGACGAAGCGTCTCCGGTGGGGAGTACGATTGAGCCGCTGCAGATGCGCGGCGGTTGACGAGAGTACCGGCGAAGCAGATCCGACGCCGTGGACATGGTTGGCACTGAATGAGCTGTGGTACAGTGGTGGATGAGCAGTCTACTTGTTTCTAGGGGAGATGGGAGGGGTAGATGCGGCCGCAGAAGCAGATCCGGCAAGGTGGACGCCGCTGGCAGTGAATGGGCTATGGTACGCTGGTGGATGAGCAGTCTAGGGTTTCGAGAGGGGAGGGGAGAAAGGGCGATGAAGTACGGACGACGTGATGTAAGATGCTCTGGTGCTGTGGAGTTAGTCGTTTTTGTGGGCGGGGGAGAGGAAATGGGGGTGCCGTGTAGTGGGGGAACCGGAAGTTACCAAAGCAGCCCCGACCTATCATGTAGATGAGGGCGGTATTGTAATTGTTGGTCTCCGTGCACCAAGGACAAACGGGGGATTTCGCATGCTAAAGACTAAGGTGGCGGAAATTCTAGAAGGAGGCGGGAGATTTTGCCGCCCGCGGGATCGTTCGTATACAGTTTCAACTAATTTTGGACCGTGCTAGAGGGAAGGTCATGCTAGACTGTGTACACGGGGCACGCGTCAGCAGTTAATAAATGGTGTGAAGTCCACCACAGAAAAAAGATAATAACTCGGGATGATGCGCCGATAACTTGGATGTTCACACGGGCGCGGCCAATCGTACAGGTGTAGTGGCGCGTTCACAAAAAAGGGATCAAACACTCATCCTATGTATTTCTCGTGTAAATAGATAATTTAGTGCCATTGGTTATTTACTTTAAACATAATGCATTGACGAGTTAGTGTAGAGGCGCACAAAAAAATGGATATTGTAGTTAGCTACTTAAAAGTGTTACCTCATATGATTACATAGCCTCCATTTCATAAATTGCGTACCCGTTGAATTCATATATGAATATTACATATATTACTTCAAAATAGAAACTTAAATCATCCAAGACTAATGAATTTGAATGCAAGAGTAACAATGGTGCATGTTCATGATAGCTACATTGGTTGTTTGAAGAAACATCACTGTAACTTCGGCATGCACAACTAAAAAGGCTTATTTAAATAGAAAAAAATGTGATATGTGAGTGTCCAATCTTTATAGCGTTGAATCGATATTGTACCTTTGGCCACGATACGAAGTAGATATTGACTTATGTTCAAGCGATGCACGTCCACGATCGCTAGATAGTGATACGTGAATGAATTGTGCAATCTCTCTCACACGCATACATATCTCATTTCCCTGTGGGCATCAGAATCACACACGCGCACTTCGTGTATTTCTCTCCATCCGTCAGGGTTAAATTCATCTTTCTACCCCGTCCTACAAGTCTCTCACATAGAAACACACATGCTCTCTATGTCTAACACGCCCACCCCTTTAATTCCTCCTACCCACAGCCACTAATGTCTCTCACACATATGCTATCTACCTATCCCTTAATATAGCTAGATATGTGTCACACAAACTCCTTCTCCCTACTAGCAAGATGCCCATGCGTTGCATGGAACATCAAGATGCATTTGTATGAGAAGTTTATCTTGTGGGAGAAAAGGATGAACGAGGGAATGCCTTATTTGCAAATGCGGAGAGGGGTGTGGGTATCTTTTTGCAAAATTGCTATAGTTTCCTTCCTGTCCGTCGGATATAAATTGGATGGCCTATATAGGAGGATGGCAGGAACACCATCATCACCAACTCTATTTTTTATAAGAGGAGAGATATGTGAGTGTCACTCCCCCCCACACACCCACACTTCCCAACACCGAAGGAGTAGGGTGACACCTCGATCATGATACTAATCTATCGACTAGCTTCTCTCTCAAACATACACACACACACTACCCAGCACCGAAGGAGTAGGGTGGCACATCGATCTTGATAATAATCTATCTACTCCTCTGTCAAACACACACACACAGACTCGCTAGTTGTGCCTCTGTGCCTACCGCGCACACTCTCGATACGTCTTTCTCTCCCCCCCCCAACAATGACAGCAGAAGGGTGACAACTCGATCTGATCATAATCTGTCAATTGGTTTCTCTCTCAAACATTGTGTCTCGGTGCCTCGCTCGGTGGCCCCCTCGATATGTAGACTTCTCGTGCGCGCACAACTGTAGTGACGATGACGCTGAACCCAGTGTGCCTTGTTTTTACCGGCCTCATGTGATAGTTTTCACCCAGTTTTCTGTTAATTAACAAGGCAACCTTTTCTTTGTTACTACTAGTGAATCTGAAATCATTCGGGGTAGACATAAAATATATCACTTCAACCCAATTATCGCAGCAACTATTTTAAAAGAAATAAGCTAGCTGCCCGTGCGTTGCACGGAACATCAAGATGCACTTGTATGAGTAGTTTATCTTGTGAGAGAAAAGGTTGAACGAGGGAAGGACTTATTTGCGAACGTGGAGAGACATGTGGGTATATTTTTGCAAAATTGCCATAGTTTCTTTCCTATCCGTTAGATATAAATCCGGCGGCCTATATTGCAGGATGGCACGCACACCATCATCACCAACTCTGTTTTCTACACCCTCCGTCCGAAAATACTTGTCATCAAAATGGATAAAAAGAGATGTATCTAAAACTAAAATACGTCTAGATACATTTCCTTTTATCCAATTTGATGACAAGTTTTTCCGGACGGAGGGAGTATTTGTCTTTTTAGAGATTTCAACAAGTGACTATGACAGGACCTTACCAACATACTCAAAAAAGTAGTCCATAATTTTGATGTTACCCTCTTTTCTTGGCGGTGCAGTGCCATCTGGATACCTCATAAATAAATAAAGTACTACATGATACTAATATACGATACATGGCGCAGGAGTACTAAGTATTATTAATACAGTTTTGCTAGAACTCATCTAGATGATATATAATTTGGTCGCATTCATCTTTTATAGCCATTGGATGTGATGCTATATAAGATGCATGTGTGCTAACGTGGGTTGTATTTGTTATTGTGCAATAAACTGACCACTGCATGTCATGTTTGATAGTCTCAAGTCATTAAAAGCATACAAGCCCCACATCTCTTCTTGGTTGATTCCTCTATTTATGTCAAAAAATAAGAAACAACGTGCGAGTTAATGCACCACGCCTATGTGTTTACTATTTGATTTTTGTAAGATGACTTAATACTCATCTGGACGGAGGGAGTATTCGATTTGACAGCGGGCGGCGCAGTTCTCGATACGGCTTTAATGCAGATGAGGGAGGGAGTAGCGGTTCCCGATATTTTGAACGGCCAATGCATCCTTCTTCAATTAATGCATGAGGGAAGTAATGGGAGGATGTCCTGGAAAAGAGGCTGCACGATGTGAATGCAATGCAGTTTGCCCTCATTTGCCCTCATATAAGGCGCCCCTCCATTCCAATGCATCTACCACATCGTACGCACCTAAGCATTTGCCTAAGCACCTACACTAAGCGCAAAAGAGCTCACCCCAGCCCCATGGCGGCGATGCTCGTGAGCGGCCAGCGGCTGCGCCAGATGGTCCACGACGCCGGCCTGCGGCATGGCGCCGAGGATCGTCTCCAGACGGTGTTGGAGACCGGCTGGTGGATGGCCGCCTTTGACGCCAACTATGACTCTCAGTTGGACCAGATGATTGTTGCCACCAGCAACAAGTTCACCGTCGTCAAGAAGCTCGCGGACGACATCGCCGTACTCCTCCAGCCCGCGTGCCCGGGATCCTCATTGCCTGCCACCCTAATCAGCCTCCATGGCCGGAACCTCTTTCAAGCACTGGTGGCCCTGCGATTGCCCGCCGACTCCACGAAGAATGTCCACCTGGAGGTCGCACTCGCCGTGAGGCGCCTCGCTCTGCAAGAATTCGTCGACCTACACATCCACATGTACGAGCAAATCGTGTCCATAGGTATCTACAAGGCCAGTGAGGACGCTACGACGTTGGCCTTCCTCAACTGGCTGGAAGCCTTGGATGCCTTTGCTGAGAAGCACCTCGACCTCACCACAAAAGCCGCCGCTCCTTAGCCGCCGGTCGGTCGCCCGGCGCACTAAGTTGAGGAGGAGGAGGTCGTACATTCGTGGATCCATCTTTCTTCCTGCCTTCTGTAACCACCACTGCGATCGTATCATCGTGGCCTTAATTCTTATTGTGCTGTTGCATTCTTGTTCCAGTCAATACCGACATGTGTGATCCCTTTGCTTTATTATATGCATCACTTTAACTAGTACTCCATCCGTCAATTTATAAGTTGTGCTTACCTTTTCCATCAACTTCGTGCAACGCACGGGCATCTTGCTAGAAACACTAGAATATGTCTATATAATCTGTATGTGATAATCCATTTGAAATCTCAAAAAAGACAAATATTTAGGTACGGAGGGAGTAATATATTAGGAGTATATCAAAACAATAGTGATTTCTTTCAAGTTTGTGAACAAATACTACTATTCTACTACTTTGGATCCGTCGCAATGCACGAGCACATTGCTGGTAAAAGGAAAAGGCTTGCCGCGTTCGCGTCGGACCCCCACATGCCCGGGAATCGGGAGTACAACATGGCACGTCCGGCACGACACATGGCTTATGGACGGCGTGTTGCCTAGCATTTTCACTTTCATGTGGGACCGCCGTTGAGCAAACCGACACCCCGCCTGCCGCCGGGTTGGAAAAAAGAAACAAGGGGAAGATCTAGCTGTAGCACGGAAGCCAAGAAATTTGGTGTCAAACGGGGCTCGTTGATAGAGTAGGAGCATTCCGTACTAGTACTACTCCTACTAGTACCAAGTTTGTACTCCTAATACTATATTACTAGTACTACCACTATACAACTAGTAGGTACGTGCACGGCACAACATCGTAGGAACAAAAAACGGGAAGATCTTGTTTTGGGTGATTTATCTTTTTTTTCAATCAACGTAGTATGAATAATATGATCTGGGGGGCACCCATGAAGCTTATGTGGCTTGGTTGCATGGCTACGGAAGGTTAGAGAAAAATAAATAGATAATGTGTTTAGAGTGCACTCCACTAAATAGATATATACGCTTTGGATCCATCGCAACGGACCAGCACATCTATATCTATACCCCCTATATAGTGTGTGAAAAACTTTGAAAGTTGGTCGTTGGATGAAGCCAATCCGATGGTACAAAGATGGCAAATCCGAGCACTACTGACCGCCGGATATCATCCACCAGATTCTGCCACATGTATAATATAGAAGACTCCATGGTTGAACTTAATTCTTGACGAAGGGCCTCTTTGATTCATAGGATTGCAGAAACACAGGAATAGGAAAAAAGTAGGATTGGAATGGCATGTTCATTGGATCCCTATAGGATTTGAGTTTGTTTGATTGTGCGACATGAAAAACAAAGGATTTCTTTCAAGAGGTTGGAGTGCATGTTAGAATTCCTGTGAAACATAGTACAAATGAATCCTTAGGAAAATATTCTACATGATTCAATCCTACGAATCAAACGACCAACGTAGGAAAAATTCCTCAGAATTCTAATCCTTCAAAGATCCTATGAAAATCCTTTGAATCAAACAGACCCTAACTTTGCCACAGCTAAGCTTAGGCAAAGTTATCAGTTCTTCAAAACGAGAGAAACAAGTTGGCAAGCCTAAGGGAATCTTGCCACATTTTTTGTGTGTATGTCATGTGGGGCCTTAGTGTGGCTTGGCTAAGGTGTGGCTTGAATCAAACACTCGCCTAAGTTAATCAAACTTGCCTAACCTTACATTCCACTAGATTTTGCCACATGTTAGAATCCAGAAAGCTCCACATGTAGAAGCATAATGCACAAACCACCAGAATCTCATGCGTGCAATGCACGTGTACCTTACTAGTACTAGTTGGTAGTAGTAGGAAACAAATTCCAGTTTTGGCACGAGCTCGTACTGCGGGAGCACCACAAGGCCTGCCGTAGGAGTTACATTTCCCTCTCGGGGCCCATGGAACCGAACTTCAGTGGCTTAGTGGTAGAAACAAGAAACGTGATGGTCGCCGTGGTTCAACTTCCATGGACAAGCTGTCATGTCTGCTGACACATAAATATCAAAACTAGAGTTTTTATATTTCAAGCACGTGAACAAGTATTATTATACTACTTTGGATCCATTGCAACACACGGGCCAGCACATTGGTAGTAGTAGTTTCCATCTCTATCTCTAGAGGCCTTCTCTCGCTCATCCTTTTCTCTCACAAGATAAACTACTCATACAAATGCATATTGATGTTCCATGGAACGCACGAGGATGTTTCCTTGGGGGTCTCTCCAGCGCGGCGTGGCCATAGTTGCAAGTTGACGCCCCTTGAGATACTGACGTTGAGGGGCACTCGGATTTCCTCCGATGAGCAGGTAAGATGAGTTTGATCACATAGTAAATGCATTCTAAAGACTACTTCCATATCCATTTTCTAATTCTCTCCCTGCCCATGGTTTCACAGGTTAGGCTCGGTGCGAGTGGAGATTGGCTTGCATATGTACGGGAGGGTACCAACATCAATTTGCACAACATTTGCAGCAGTGAAACCGTTCCCATAGAACCTTTGTCGAACATTGGGATCAGCCATGCATTGGGCCACCGCATGAATTGGTACGATGGAACCACGGTGAGATTGAATAAGATAGCACGAACCTTGCACATGGCGGTCAAAGGCGGACCATGCTGTCTGCGGCCGATTTGTTGCCGTACGAGTAGGAAGACGTTGTGCTCCTTTGTAACCGCATCTTCGTGGTGACAAACTAGGGGACTTATTTTGTATGGGACACATCCTACGATATACTCCCTCTCTCCCAGTTTATTTGTTTTGAATATTTTCGTTTTATAAGTTTCAAATTCAAATTTAGAGCTCCCCATCACATGTTGAGAATACAATGTCCATTAAATCGTTGCGTGCATGTATAGTAAAGAAACAAATCTCGAGTTTGGCACGAGTTCGTGCTGCAGGAGCACCACAACCCCTGGCGCAGGAGTTACATTTCCCTCTCAGGGCCGTCGGGACCGAGCTTCAGCGCCTTACTACACCTACCTTTGAGTCAATAACATGTGGACCCGATAGGTGACTGGTCCACATGTAATGCTCCCGTAGGCAGAGGGGCAGTGGGGCCAAGAGGGGTGAGCCGCAGGTCGGGGGACGTGTGGTTTCATGGGTTCGAGCGGCATCGTGGGAATCACGGATGGCTGTGGTAGAAACTTGATGCTCGCTGCATTTTAGGTGGCCCACATGTCATGCACACAAAGGCATAGGGGCGGTGCGGCCGAGAGGGGTGAGGCGCATGTCGGGGGCCGTGGTGCCATGGGTTGGAGAGGCGTCGTGGGAATCGCGAGATGAAACGTCATGGTCTCCATAGTTGAACTTCCATGGACAAGCTGTCATGTCTATGGACACATGCACTGCATACCGATCACTGGAAGGAGTAGCAGAGAAAGCTATATATGCGGATAAATAGTTCCTTATAGTCAAGCAGACCCATGATACTACTCTGTTCCAAAGACATGCACACCATCGAAATAGTCCATCTATATCAATATTTTAGTGACCCGACCTCAGATGGTCAAGTCTCTGTGCTTCAGTGTCATACCTAGATCGGTAATGCTGACACACACAGTACTCGAAGGATTTATAACAGAGTGGCAATCACACACTATTACATCGAATGTCTCCAAAGAGAACTTATTACAATAATATGGCTTAAGGCCATCTAATTTGATAGCAGCGGAAGGCTTGGAACATAAAATGAGTCCATCAACTCCAACGACATAGCTGAGCTGCATGGCAACGACCTAACGAACCTTACTCCTCGTCTGAAAAGTCTGCAACATAATACGTTGCAGCCCAAAAACGGGTTAGCACATGGAATATGCTGGCAATATAACACAGTAGAGCAGAAACAGAATAATGCTATCACTACATGCATATATGGCTGGTGGAAAGCTGTATGGTTGTAGTTTTGCGAAAAGCCAATTTTTCCCTACAATAACGGAATAGATTTTAATTTTGCTATCATGGTGGTTGAAACATCATTGAGAAGGTATCCCCAACTCAATCCCAATTAAAGTGAATTAACATCCCAACAGTATTAATTAAGCATGGTGAGATACATGTGATAACCCAAGTACTAGATACTCAAGAATTGTCCATAACCGGGGACACGGCTAACCATGATTGGATTGTACACTCTGCAGAGGTTTGCGCACTTTTCCCCACAAGACTCGATCGCCTCCGTTGGATTTCTCGCACGACATGGTGTTTGATAAACGGATGACCGAGACACAGTCTTTCAGAAACGTTAACTCTCAACTCCGGGTAGACCATACCAAAGCTACAAAACCCACTACCTGCTGATCTACCTCTTCAAGAGCTTCACGTAACTTACTCAACTATGCTAGAGCCCATAATAGCTTGTGGCTTTACACGGAAGTTTCTAGCATGAATCATCTCTCTTCCCTTTGAGCCTGGGTGGTGGTCCATAGGAAGATCACATGGGTACCGCGGGATTTCCAAAAAAACAGACAACACTGGGTTCCCCAGGTGCCTCAATACACCCAGTTGTTTGATTAAGTTGCCACCTTAAGTTGAACCATTAATTAACAATCTCACATCTGACATGAATTTCACTCAAACCCAAACCACGTCTACGAGCATAGCATAGCAATATAAGCAATACGTAGAAGTAACTCCCAAGGGTCTGAATATAAGAGGGCAATAGGTTCTACCTCAGCAAGTACTTCCCAACCCACTAGTTAATGACATCCTAATCATGCAATGTTTGAGGATTGGAACTAATGCATAAAAACTGGGTAATAATGGGATATGATCAAAGTGTTACTTGCCTTGCTCACGATCCGCAAATCCTAGAGACTCGTAGTAACACGCTTCGCACTCCGGGAATTCTATCGCAAGCAAACAATAACATACATAAGTAACAAGCAACGATGCACAAGCAAAACTCAAATAAGAGAGGTTGACCAGAAAGTTCAAATAAAGAACTCCGGTTCGCAAAAAGAATCAAAACAAACGGAGCAACAAAACTCAAACGGCGAAAGAAAGAAGCTTCGTTTACTAATCTGAAACTAGGTCAAATTTTACAGTAGCAAAAACTTGTTTGAGTTTGTTAAACGGAAAGAGGGTTTCGAGACGAAACTCCAGGCACTTGAATCGCCTGATTCCGTTAAATGAGCGAAAAGATAAACAGAAACTATGATCGGATCAGAAATCACGATCAGAAAAATCATGGAATAAATCCAATAAAAGAAAACTCACGAACAGACTAACGAACGAGCGTTCGTTAGCTGTAACTAACGGGCGAAAACCGTTCATTAAAACGAAAGTACGGACTAACGTCCGCTAACTAGAAGAACTGGAAAAAACCGGCGAATAAAAAACGGATCTAGGGTTTCTAAAAAAACCAAACGGTTTTTATAAAAAAAACCGGCGGCGGGGCGCGGCGGCTACCTCCGGCGAGAGGGCTCTGGCGAGGCGGGGTGCGGGGCGGCGGCTCGCGGGGCGGCGGGGC
>NC_057794.1:183134892-183152860 GCF_018294505.1 Triticum aestivum
GAGCGCGGGTGGCGGCGCCTGCACGAGGCGGCGGCGGCTGCGGGCGGCAGTGTTGGCGGCGGCGGTGGTGGTGTTGGGGCGGGGTGGCGGCATATATAAAGGGGCGGGGCAGCGACTTGGAGGAGGGGGCAAGGCGCGGTGGCTGCGGAGTCCAACTCGGACTCCGGTCCGAGTGGCGGCGGCGGCGGTGCGCGCACGCGCGCTGGAGGCGACGGCGGCGGCCTGGCGCGGCTGGGCCTTAGGCCCAGTCGGCGCGGAACTTTTTTTAAAAAAAATCGCCGACCAAAATAAAATCCTAGAAAAAATAAGTAAAAATCTAAAAATGCCAAAACAATTTTTCACCATCTAAATAAAATATTTTGAACAAGATAAACATTTTCTTGGCCCTAAAATGCAATTTTGAATAACATGCAATTTTTCTAATGCAAATAAAATCCGAATAAAATCAAATAAAAATCAATTGAATGATTTTAATATTTTTCCTCCAATATTTCATTTATTTTGGAGATGTCATATTATCTCCTCTCTTTAATTTTTAATGTGAAATATTTTTTGGAGAGAAATAATTAAAATCAAATCCTCTTTTCATTATTTGATAAAAGAATCAAATATGAAGACTGGTAAATCCCCAACTCTCTCCGAGGGTCCTTGAACTGCTTAGGATTTCGAGGATTACGGAACGGAAAAGCAATAAAACATGATATGCATGGATGATCTATGTATAACATTCCAAATTCAAAATTTGGGATGTTACAAACCTACCCCCTTTAAGATGAATCTCGCCCTCGTGATTCGGGTTGGCTAGAAAATAGGTATGGGTGGTCCTTGCGGAGATCATCCTCTCGTCCCCAGGTAGCTTCATCCTCGGTATGGTAGCTCCACTGAACTTTAAAAAACATGATAACTTTACTGCGGGTGACTCTGCTGGCAAACTCAAGAATCTTAACTGGCTTCTCCTCGTAAGTCAAATCATTGTCCAACTCAATTGCCTCCAAGGGTACTATATCTCTTAATGGTATTTCCGCCATCTCATCATGACACTTCTTCAGCTATGAAACGTGGAACACGTCATGGACTCCTGACAATCCCTCAGGTAACTCCAACTTGTAGGCGACTTCTCCCATCCGTTCCAAAATGAAATACAGCCCTACAAATCTCGGGGCTAACTTTCCTTTAACTCTAAAAAGTTTCACTCCTCGCAAGGGCGATACTCGCAGATATGCTCTATCTCCAATTTCGTAGGTTACCTCCTGGCGTTTTGAGTCTGCACAACTCTTCTGCCTAGACTGAGCAATCTTCAGGTGGTCTCGGATTAGTTTTACCTTCTCCTCAGATTCTTTAATTAAGTCTGGTCCAAACAACTGTCAGTCTCCTACCTCATCCCACATCAACGGTGTTCTGCACCTGCGTCCATACAGGGCTTCAAACGGTGCCATCTTCAAACTGGCTTGGTAGCTATTGTTGTATGAGAATTCTGCATACGGCAAATTGTCATCCCAACTGGATCCATAATCTAGCGCATAGGCTCTCAACATGTCCTCCAAAATTTGATTGACTCTCTCAGTCTGTCCATCTGTCTGCGGGTGAAACGCTATACTAAACTCCAATCTCGTTCCCAAAGTATGGTGTAACTGATGCCAAAACTTTGAAGTAAATTCTGTTCCTCGATCCGATACGATGGTCCTTGGAACTCCATGCAGACATACGATTTTGGACATATAGATCTTGGCCAACTTTGCACTTGTATAGGTGGTTTTCACTGGGATGAAGTGAGCTACTTTGGTCAAACGATCAACTACTACCCATATGGAATCATATCCTGCTTTAGTCCTGGGTAATCCGGTGATAAAGTCCATGCCAAGTTTATCCCACTTCCATTCGGGTATCGGCCTAGGCTGTAACAGTCCTACTGGCTTTTGATGTTCTGCCTTAACTCTCTGACATACATCACATATGGCTACATACTCGGCAATATCCTTCTTCATACCAGTCCACCAGAAACGTTCCTTCAAATCCAAATACATCTTGGTGTTTCCAGGGTGTATCGAGTATGGTGAGTCATGGGCCTCTTGAAGTATTAACTTCCTGAACTCCTGGTTGTTGGGCTCATAAACTCGGTCCTCAAACCATAGGGTATCGTGCTCATGCTCATGAAAACCTTTGGCCTTTCCTTTTCCCATCTTCTCCTTTATCTCGGCAATCTCTTTATCATCCTTCTGAGCTTCCCGAATCTTGTCCACCAATGTCGACTGAACCTCCATTGTGGCAATGAACTTTCTAGGTACAATCTCTAACCGAAGTTCCATGATGTCCTTTGCTAATTCCTTCGGCAATCCTTTACTTTCAAGGATATTAGCATAACTCTTCCGACTCAATGTGTGTGCTATGACATTGGCCTTTCCTGGATGATAGTGTAGCTTCATGTCATAATCCTTTATAAGCTCCAACCATCTCCTCTGCCTAAGGTTCAGCTCCTTCTGGGTGAAGATGTACTTCAAACTCTTGTGATCCATGTACACATCACAACGGTTTCCAATAAGGTAATGTCTTCAAGTCTTCAACGCATGCACTACGGCTGCTAGCTCCAAATCATGTGTGGCATAATTCAACTCATGAGGTTTTAGTTGTCGTGAGGCATACGAAACAACTCTTTCGTCCTGCATAAGCACACATCCAAGTCCTAAGCGAGAGGCGTCACAATACACTTGGAACTCCTTATGTATATCTGGCAGTACTAGCACTGGGGCTGTAGTCAAATGTTTCTTCAACTCCTGGAAACTTGCTTCACAATCTTCTGTCCATTTAAACTTGGTATCCTTCTTCAACAGTTCAGTCATTGGTTATGCAATCTTGGAAAAATTCTCCATGAATCTCCGGTAGTATCCTGCTAGTCCAAGAAAACCGCGGATCTCGCTAACTGAGGTGGGTGCCAACCATTTAGTGACTGACTGAACCTTGCTGGGGTCTACTGCTATACCTTCTCCTGATATAACATGTCCAAGGAATCCGACTTCCTTCAGCCAAAACTCGCATTTGCTAAACTTAGCATACAACTGGTGTTCCCTAAGCTTCTCGAGAACTAAACGCAAATGCTCTTTGTGCTCCTCCTCATTCTTCGAATATACCATGATATCATCAATAAACACCACAAAAAACTTGTCCAAATACTCCATGAACACCTTGTTCATCATGCTCATGAAATAGGCAGGGGTGTTAGTCAGTCCAAACGACATGACCGTGTACTCGTATAATCCATATCGCGTTGTGAATGCCGTCTTTGGTATGTCCTTATCTCGTATCTTCAACTGATGATACCCCGATCGCAAATCGATCTTCAAAAAAACTTTAGCTCCTTGCAACTGATCAAACAGATTGTTGATCATCGGCAGTGGGTACTTGTTCTTAATCATCACTTCATTCAATGCTCGATAATCAACAACCATCCTGAGGGATTTATCCTTCTTCTCAACCAAAAGTACTAGGGCTCCCCAAGGTGATGAACTTATTCGGATATATCCTTTCTCCAATAACTCCTTGATCTGTTTCTTAATTTCTTCTAGATCATTTGCGGGCATCCGATAGGGTCTCTTGGATATTGGTCCTGTTCCTGGTAACAACTCTATCAAAAACTCAATATCTCTGTCCGGTGGCATGCCTGGTAACTCCTCTGGGAAAACATCCGGGTAATCCTTCACTAGAGGCATTTCCTCCTGAACAGCTCCCGTAAGGGCATTCACTTGACTCCTCCTAGGGACATGCCTAGAGACATACTTAATCCTTCTTCCTTCCGGGGTGGTGAGATAAATCGACTTACTAGCACAGTCAATGCTTCCTCCAAACTTTGACATCCAGTCCATACACAATATCACATCCAATCCTTGTGACTCCAAGATAATTAGGTCGGACGGAAAAACATGTGTACCAATGGTTAAGGGTATTTGGTCACACCATCGGCTAGCCATATACTCTGCTCTGGGTGAACTCACTAAAAGAGGGGTCCTAAGGGTTTGGGTTGGTAGTTTAAACTTATCCACGAATCCCCTTGATATGTATGAATGCGATGCACCAGTATCGAAAAGAACAAGAGCGGTAAATGACTTCAACCTCCTCCACGTTAACGTGGTTCACTTGTCCTTTATTGAATGGATTGGGCTTCTTCCCAGTGCTTCCATTTCCGTTTCCATTCCTTCCTTCGGGGCAATCATTGGCATAGTGCCCTGTCTTTCCGCACTTAAAACAGGTAACCTGGCTTAAGTCTCTTTTGGCGGGAGTGGACGGGTTTGAGCAGTTCTGATTGTTGTTAGCTCCGTTCCCATTCCCATTCTTAGCACCACTGTGGTTATGTGATCCTACTCTAGTGTGGTTGTGACCTCCATGGTTGTGAACAAGTCCTCCCGTGTTCGGGGTTAGGCGAGGCTTCTGCTGAGCTCCTGAGTTATACTTCCCTTGTCCATACTTTCTCTCGTGGCTCTCAATCTGCTGTTGTTTCCCTTCAATCATAAGAGCCTTATCTACCAACTCCTGGTAGTTGTTGAAGGTTGCTACCATCAACTGCATGCTCATCTCATCATTCAGCCCTTCCATAAACTTCTCCTGCTTCGCGGCATCTGTGGCCACATCATCAGGGGCGTAGCGAGATAACTTGCTAAACTCAACCACGTACTGAGCCACAGTACGGTTCCCCTGGCGTAGGTTGCGGAACTCCCGCTTCTTCATTTGCATAGCTCCAGTGGAGACATGAGCTATGCGGAAAGCTTGCTGAAACTGGTCCCAAGTGACATTGGCTATAGGAAAAGTGGTTGTGTAATTCTCCCACCATGAGGCTGCTGGTCCATCCAATTGATGTGCGGTAAAGTGCACTCTCTCAGCATCTGTGCAACCTGCGGTGGTCAACTCCCTTCCAATACAGCGTAGCCAATCATCAGCAACTATAGGCTCGGTGCTACTGGAAAACATCGGTGGCTGTAATCTTAGAAAACGGGCTAGGTTGTCCACTGGTGGTGGGTTGTTGTTGTTGTTGTTGTTGTTGTTGTTGTTGTTGTTGCCCTGGTTCTGAACTACCAATTGCATCAAGGCATTCTGCTGCTGGATCAACTGGGTGAGCTCTGGCAAGAAGGCAAAACCGATGTCACGTCTCGGAGGCATCTGAGGGGTTTAGATGGGAGAGATTTAGAATAGAAGAGGTCTAATGAGAAAACACTACCCATATGCACATGAGACAACCACAATCATTTCACTCAATCAATCAAGCAAGGGCATACAAACGGTCTAGAACTATCGCAAAAGTGCTCACTACTACTATATACATGGGGGAAATACTACTAATATATGGTAGTCATCTAGAAATTTTGATCAGTGGAAGACTCCATGATGTCTGCTCCAGCTTAGTCTTCAAAGTCATCATCACTAGGGTCGGAGTCGGTGTCGTCGATGATGATGTAGTCCTCGGGGCATATTTCCTTGGGTTCTTCTTCTTCTTCTATTGGCGTTGGTCCTCCCATGAATACTCCGATCTTCTTGACTAAGTCGTCATTCTTCTCCGGTAGGGTCTTGATTTCCTCCTCATATCCATCGCGGGTAAACTTGAGTTCTTCCTCCAGCTCGATGATCCTAGTCTTCGCCTTCTTCAAGTCCATAATGTCCGCACACATCTTGTTCTCCTAACGTCGAATGTGGTGGTTTAACTCCTGGATGAAAGCTGCAATGAATCTATCCTTCCTGGTGTTGGTTACTTCCCATTGCTCGTCTCGGCGCCCACATATTTGGTAAATTGTGTCCTTAAGCTCCCTGTTGTAAACTTCTCCAATGCGTCGCATGGTGATGTGAGCTGCCATACTCTGTCCTAAACTCCAGGTTGGTGCGTCGAAGGAAAATTTCTATGGGTTTAGAAGTTGGCGAGAACATCCTTCCTGGAACTTGTACTTGAATCATCCAGCGCTCCTCTTCAGGTAAAGTGGCGTTGTACGTCCCGGTGAAGCTTGGTATTCCAATGTTCAAGTACCTAGTGACTTCCTTCAAGTGACGTCCAAAAGGTGTGTCTTCATCCGGTTGTGCAAACTTGTTCTTCATCTCCGTCATCCTAAAGAGTAGAAAATGCAGAGGATTCAGAAATGAGAAGAGAAGTGTGACCTAGGGTTTATGTTAGTGGTCGTGTCCTACACTCAGCGTGTGCTCTGATGCCATCTTATAGCAACCCGACCTCAGATGGTCAAGTCTCTGTGCTTCAGTGTCATCCCTGGATCGGTAATGCTGACACACACAGTACTCGAAGGATTTATAACAGAGTAGCAATCACACACTATTACAATGTCTCCAAAGAGAACTTATTACAATAATATGGCTTAAGGCCATCTAATTTGATAACAGCGGAAGGCTTGGAAGATAAAATGAGTCCATCAACTCCAACGACATAGCTGAGCTGCACGGCAACGACCTAACGAACCTTACTCCTCATCTGAAAAGTCTGCAACATAATACGTTGCAGCCCAAAAACGGGTCAGCACATGGAATATGCTGGCAATATAACACAGTAGAGCAGAAACAGAATAATGCTATCACTACATGCATATATGGCTGGTGGAAAGCTGTATGGTTGTAGTTTTGCGAAAAGCCAATTTTTCCCTACAACAACGAAATAGATTTTAATTTTACTATCATGGTGGTTGAAACATCATTGAGAAGGTATCCCCAACTCAATCCCAATTAAAGTGAATTAACATCCCAACAGTATTAATTAAGCATGGTGAGATACATCTGATAACCCAAGTACTAGATACTCAAGAATTGTCCATAACCGGGGACACGGCTAACAATGATTAGATTGTACACTCTGCAGAGGTTTGCGCACTTTTCCCCACAAGACTCGATCGCCTCCGTTGGATTTCTCGCACGACATGGTGTTTGAGAAACGGATGACCGAGACACAGTCTTTCAGAAACGTTAACTCTCAACTCCGGGTAGACCATACCAAAGCTACAAAACCCACTACCTGCTGATCTACCTCTTCAAGAGCTTCACGTAACTTACTCAACTATGCTAGAGCCCATAATAGCTTGTGGCTTTACACGGAAGTTTCTAGCATGAATCATCTCACTTCCCTTTGAGCCTGGGTGGTGGTCCATAGGAAGATCACATGGGTACCGCGGGATTTCCAAAAAAACAGACAACACTGGGTTCCCCAGGTGCCTCAGTACACCCAGTTGTTTGATTAAGTTGCCACCTTAAGTAGAACCATTAATTAACAATCTCACATCTGACATGAATTTCACTCAAACCCAAACCACGTCTACGAGCATAGCATAGCAATATAAGCAATACGTAGAAGTAACTCCCAAGGGTCTGAATATAAGAGGGCAATAGGTTCTACCTCAGCAACTACTTCCCAACCCACTAGTTAATGACATCCTAATCATGCAATGTTTGAGGATTGGAACTAATGCATAAAAACTGGGTAATAATGGGATATGATCAAAGTGTTACTTGCCTTGCTGACGATCCGCAAATCCTAGAGACTCGTAGTAACATGCTTCGCACTCCGGGTATTCTATCGCAAGCAAACAATAACATACATAGTAACAAGCAACGATGCACAAGCAAAACTAAAATAAGAGAGGTTGACCAGAAAGTTCAAATTAAGAACTCTGGTTCGCAAAAAGAATCAAAACAAACGGAGCAACGAAACTCAAACGGCAAAAGAAAGAAGCTTCGTTTACTAATCTGAAACTAGGTCAAACTTTACAGTAGCAAAAACTTGTTTGACTTGGTTAAACGGAAAGAGGGTTTTGAGGTGAAACTCCAGGCGCTTAAATCGCCTGATTCCGTTAAACGAGCGAAAAGATAAACATAAACTAAGATCGGATCAGAAATCACGATCAAAAAAATCGCGGAATAAATCCGATAAAAGAAAACTCATGAATAGACTAACGAATGAGCGTTCGTTAGCTGTAACTAACGAGCGAAAACCGTTCGTTAAAACGAACGTACAGACGAACGTACGCTAACTAGAAGAACCGAAAAAACCGGCAAATCCAAAAAAACGAATCTAGGGTTTCTAAAAAAACCGAACGGTTTTTATAAAAAAACCGGCGGCGGGGCGCGGCGGCTACCTCCAGCGAGAGGGCTCCGGCAAGGCGAGGTGCGGGGCGGCGGGGCTTGGCGGCGGCGAGGGGGCTTGGCGGCGGCGGCTGCGGGCGGCAGGGTTGGCGGCGGTGGTGGCGGTGTTGGGGCGGGGTGGCGGCGTATATAAAGGGGTGGGGCGGCAACTTGGAGGAGGGGGCAAGGCGCGGTGGATGCGGAGTCCAACTCGGACTCCGGTCCGAGTGGCGGCGGCGGCGGCGCGCGTGCGCGCGCATAGGAGGCGTGGCTGGGTCTTAGGCCGAGTCGACGCGGAACTTTTTTTTTAAACTTCGCCGACCGGAATAAAATCCTAGAAAAAAACCTAAAAATGCCAAAACAATTTTTCACCATCTAAATAAAATATTTAGAACAAGATGAACATTTTCATTTCCCTAAAATGCAATTTTGAAAAACATGCAATTTTTCTAATGCAAATAAAATCCGAATAAAATCAAATAAAAATCAATTGAATGATTTTAATATTTTTCCTCCAATATTTCATTTATTTTGGAGAAGTCATATTATCTCCTCTCTTTAATTTTTAATGTGAAATATTTTTCGGAGAGAAATAATTAAAATCAAATCCTCTTTTCATTATTTGATAAAAGAATCAAATATGATGACCGGGAAATCCCCAACTCTCTCTGAGGGTCCTTGAGCTGCTTAGGATTTCGAGGATTACGGAACGGAAAAGCAATAAAACATGATATGCATGGATGATCTATGTATAACATTCCAAATTTAAAATTTGGGATGTTACAAATATACACCGAGAGGGAATAATTCTTTTTACAAGAGAGCAAATAGTTCATCCATCCATAATGCCCTCCTGCTGGTGAAGCCTTTTCTTCTTCTTCTTCTTCTTCTTCTTCTTCTTCTTCTTCTTCTTCTTCTTCTTCTTCTTCTTCTTCTTCTTATTCTTCTTCTTCTTCTTCTTCTTCTTCTTCTTCTTCTTCTTCTTCTTCTTCTTCTTCTTCTTCTTCTTCTCATTCTCTGTGGGAGACGGCTTCACAACAAGCTCTTTGGACCTTGCAGCTATCTCGAAATTCACACAGGCATCGAGGGCAGCATATTTTATCCACTCGTACGTCAAGGGATAATTCTCCCATCCAGACGACCTTAATGCCACTGTCTCGTCACCCTTCTGAAGATTTGTACCGACCAAAAAATTTGCTACATCGAATAGGGATGGTGTCTGTTTATCACAAACTTGTACAGGAATTTTGATTCTGGTTTGTAGGTCAGCGATGCTATTCAAATCAAGGTTGTACGGCTCCAGCTTCTGTTTGTCCCCTTCGATGGCTGCCCCACAGAAGTATACGTCCTCCCGAGACAAGAAATCGTGAAGCTCACCTGGTATGGAGGGCGAGTGTATGATGTGGTACACCAAAACATCATTTTGAAGCACAGCTGAAGGATGGCGGCACGCTGGATCTTCCCAGGGGCACGCTCTGTGTACTCTGCGTCGAGACCGATGACCCTCATCTCTACCCTTTCGAGGGAATTGGATACATTGTTGATCCACTGCCGAACAACCCTTGGGTGGACGGTGACGGTGGCAACTATGCGCATCGAGACTTCGACGAGGACATGTTGGGCGCTAAAAACCTGCATCTCGATCTCTATCACCATTTGTAATTGCTAGAATAGAGGGCTATGGTTTGGAGTATTAGGATTAGATGGCTAGTCTAACTGAAGTAGTAGCTGATTATTTAAAGAGGTTAAAACAATGTGAATGCAATTGAGTTTGGATGCAAATGAAGACGAAGGGGAGGTGAAGAAGCCGAGGAGAATCGGTTACCGATGGAGAAGTAAATGGGAGAAGTGGCGTGCAGGCAGTTGATTAGATGGCTAGGTAGACTAAGCGAAAAGGCTATGCGGGTACACTAATGAGTCGTACATGTTCGTGTACGTGCCCATCCTTCCTGATAGGTGGGACATACGCAAACAGATAAAAAAATGTGTCGTAGTTTTTTTTGAGCGCGTGAGTGGGAGACACAACATTCTCTGGTTAAGGAATACTCCCTCCGTTTAGGTGAGTATAAGTCACCTTATGAAAATCAGGTTTTCCCAAAACCTTTAGGTGTGGAGCATTAACTTCCTGCTCGATCCCCTCCCAGCCTCGTTAGCCAGCGTTCTCTTCCTCTGCTGCCGCGTTATACCTTTCCATTTTTCCTCTTCTCAAGCGTGGAATGATCTGCATGCCGTCCTTGATGCACCAAAACGACCACTGCATGCATCGCGGCAGAGCATTGATTGGGCATGCATGAGAATTTGGTTCTGCTCGCGATATGGATGATACCTGAACGATGAAGTGAACAGGCATGCTAGCACGGGAGACCTATTTACGCTACACAATACTGGAGTACTCATGTACCTACTACTACTAGTAGTAGTAGTAGTAGTAGTAGTAGTACAACTGTTGTACACTTGATGGTCAAAATACTATTCATCCGGTCCTCACAGTGAAGTGACAACACCCTGCGTCTGACACTAGTCCAGGCGGCATGTTCGGGTTACCAAAGTCAGCCTCACCCTGTGCACAGTGCAGTCTGTCACCGCCACTGTACAACACATTGGCGCCTCGCCTCGTCTCCCTCTACGCTCCCATAGCACCACTCCATCTCCATTTCCTTCTCCGCCTCCATCTCACTGTGCCCCCGTGTACCGTCGCCTCACTCGCCTCCCCTAGTACCACTATTCCCTCGCTAGCCGCTCCAGCACCGACGTCCTTCTCCCCCATAAATCAAGCCCCCTTCCAAACTCCACCATGGCTGAACGCGAACCGTGCATCATCCATATGAGCCGCGATTGGAGCAATCTCCCCAGTGACATCCTCGACCTCTGTTATTTGTGTATGGATATGTTGAGCGCCCTGCGGCTGGCTGCATGCTCGAGGGACATCCACACGGCCATCGTCGAAGTGAGGCCTAAGCTTTTCAAGACACCCTGCTTGCTGCTATCTGTTCTTGTGAGATTGGCTCACCATGATACGGAGGCGTGCATGATGCCCCTCGACTTCAATCCGATCTCCATTAGCCGAAACTTCTTTGCAGGTATGTAGTGGGTCGCCGTACATCATTTCCCTCGACATCGATCCGATCACCATCGCCCAAAACTTCTTGGCAGGTATGTACTGGGTCGGGATGAACTCCCACTGGATGGCTGCCTTTAGAGAATACGGTAAAAAGTTGGTGCTCGTGAACTTCCAGACCTCCCATGAGATTATCCTTCCTCCATTGGATTATATAGAGTATTACCATCGCGGTCCAAGTCATCTAGATTACTACATTAGTTGGACGGACCTTGTTTTGCAGAAGATTGTAATCTGCCAAGTTCCCACACGACATGCGAATTACGCAGACTTCAAGCTAATTGCCTTGTTTGACCACGGACTCGCCTATCTTTACGCCGGTGCCTTCTTTAGCTGGAGATAACTCGGCTCGCAGTGGATCATCGTCAAAGCTGATACACACTTCTGTGATGCTATTAAACACAATGGCATCATCAACGCGATTGACAAAGCAGATGGCACCACGTATTGCTGGGACGGTGCGTGTAAGTTGTTTCCTCTCATGTTAATGATGACGCCATGACACAGTTTGAACTTTTTTTGATGATTGGCATATCTCTGTTTGAGGAGAATTTGAGTAGAACTATGGTAATGTATTAGAGACGCCGTAAATCAGCTATATTTGGAATGAGTTAATTCATGCGATTGTGACCATGTCATTACAGCCAATTTGTACCCTGAATAATCAAATGGTTAGGAATATATGGATATTATCCTTATTTTACAGTAATCTATATACTACTACTAAATATGAGTGTGTATCAATGGCCATGTTAGTTTCCTCATTTTCATTATGTAGAAACATGCACCACACTGTTGGTTTCATCTAACCATACACTTGGGAAGTAAATGTGCATATGGAGAACTCTATATTTGGAAGTAGTGAAATCCTGCAATGCTTACCATGTGTACATACCTATATTCGCCCTTCAGCAATCAATGGCTAGAATAATATCCTCACAAATTTTTTGCCCACAGAACACGAGTATATAACAATGCATGGTCTGTTAGTTACCTTGAAGAATTTGTTTGTGAGGACAGAACATGATTACATAACATGCATGACATGGTAGTTTCCTGTGAAGAATCGATTGCGAGATAACATGAGTGTAACCATGCATGGCACTTCTATATTTTCGAACCCAATATACATTTCCCTGTATTTTCCTCCCAGTTCCAACAGGGACATATCAATGTTGTTTCTTGCATTATCCTACTCATACTCTGAACAATGCTGATCTTACATTAACAATGCATGTCCTTTTTGATATGATGTAGTGTCCCTACAGTTACTGCCCTTTGTAATCACACCACCTTTCCCAAAAACAGGGAAGCACAATTAATTCCTCACTCGATCAGACGACGGCAAAAGACTGATGATCATTCGGACACATGAGCCGGAAAAGTTATATTGCAAAAACCCCACTGTATACAAGCACCGTGTAATACGTGAGTATCCGGACAATGGCTGTTACATCTATGAGCAGGATACCAGCTTGCTGGGGCCTTTAGGATTTTTTAGTTGGAGGCGGGTAAACAGCCTTGGTTCACACTCTCTGTTTCTCGGACTCAATTATCCGATTAACCAGGAGATCACCGTTGGCAAGGACCTTGATGGCAGAGAGGCTCTGTTTGCTATGGAAAATTGTGTCTACACAGCGAGCCCTAGGAGTTCGGGAGCAAACTCCCCTGATTGTCAACGATACAACCTGCAGCCAAAAGAAGGTGAGAATGACAAAGGCATCCAGATTAATTTTGATCCTTGGATGTCTCAATTACGACAGGCAGTGATGTGGTTCGAGCCTTCAGGTTGATAGGTAATTGGGCTGTTGCATCAAAAGGGTGGAGTACTGGTGTCTCCGAATCACTGTTCGCTGAAGCGGGGCTGCAAATTATGATGGTGTTGGATCATCTCTTTGAATAACTTTGTTGTCTTTGCTGCTGGTTCTGGATGGGTAGTTCTTTCTTTTGTTATGCATATTCCTTGTCATTTGGTCATCCTCGTCTATGTCACTCTTACTATGTAATATTGCTTCTGTTTATAATGTCATTCTCATCTGGATCACGAGAGTCTGAGAGCTGCAGATGGGTGCGTTTTGGTGGTGTAGCAAGACTTCTTATGAACTATCATGTCTTGTTGTTTATGTCAGTAGTAGTCACTAGTCAATGTTTTAATGTTGTATATATCGTTGTTTCGAATTGTTTATTGTCTCGAACTACTGGTGGGCTAACTGAGGGCATCACCATTCTCCAGTGTTCAGAGTATATCTCCTTTTTTTCAAGTTATATAATTTGAGCTCAGTGTCTTTTCGATGATGTACACTTGTTTGGGCTAGTGAGGTGTCGTTGAATATGGGCCGAGTAGTAACGCAATGCCAAATAGGTCAATTATGACTCTCAGGCCGGGCTCTCAAAAGATCCTGAAAAAAGGCCAGGCTCTCCAAAAAAGAATGAATAAGGACTCTTAGGCCGACATGTGGGCGCCACCGGTGTTTTCGTGCGCTTGCGCGCCGAGAGCATATTGGCGCATGCACGAAATTCATGCTACCTTTTCATCCGCAGTCTCCCGCCCCTCCCCCACCTCTGGAATCTTGATTGCTACTCTAGTTCCCCCAAATCCCCCTCCTATACTCCATGTACTCAAGCGCACTATCATGTCGCCGGTCAACGCGGATCTTCGAGCCGGAGATCCTGAGGTCTGTCCTGCCTTCGGTCGCTGCATGCTGTTGCTCAACAGTGGCATGGCGGCGCTTGACGACCAGTTTGCCGAAAATGTGCTGATGGTAACCATCAACGGTGACCGGCCTCCCGTCTCGCCGGATGACCTTGTCAAAGCTCTTGGCATTGCGCACGGCATCCAAATAAGTTACTTGCTCGCCGAAGTTTGTCCGCCACCGGCTGATTTCTTCGTCAGGTTCCGGACAACTTTCGACTGCAGTTGTGTCTTTGAATCTTCCCAGCGTTTGTTCTGCGATGGCGCGCTGGTGAGCTTTGATCGGTGGGACCCAGGATGGGGCTTGATGCCCTCTGAGCTTGAGTTTTTAACAAAGCTTACCTTCCACGACATGCCTCGACGTGCTTGGAACAACGAGTCCATGAACGAGCTTATCAACGACCTTGGAGGTGAGCTCGTAAGTATGTTTGTTCCTCCAGATAGCTGGGCTCTGACGGTTATGGCATGGATGAAGAAGCCGTCCACCATACCGAAGGTGATTGGTGTTGAGATACCGGTGCAGGAACCGGGGTTGTACTCTTTGTCGCCACCAGGGTCCGTCGACGACGTCCATTACAGGAGTCAACGTCAGACTTTCCCCGTGTTGCTCGGAATGATGGATGGCACAGGGCCTACTCCATCGCGCGGCGGAGGCCACTGCTTCTTTGGGAGAAGAGGCAGGGCTGGCTGCTTGGATGTGCTCTAATTTGAGGTAACAAATGAATCTTGTCAGATACTAGTTAAATCCGAGCTATGGGTGAAGCACTGATATGCCAGTACATTTGATTGTGACATGTTCTAATTTTGTACCTAAACTTTTTTTAGAAAGGGTTGTACGTCAACTTAATGTGCTAGGAGAACTTATTGTGTTGTCTGTCTGTTTTCTTTGCACAACATTCAAGATATTTCCCCGTCATTGATAAAGACGATGAACCATTATGTACGACTTCATTGGTTTCAACATAGCCCTTCCCGTAGCGATCCACTGCTTCCATCCTGATTGTGCCGCCTGCATGAAATTTTTGCATGCAAGTTCAGTGTGCTATGATGTTCTATATGATTGTGTCAACTATATAAGTTTTTACTGAGCATCAGCAATGCATATGGCTGAAAGATGTACTTACGAGCATCGACCGATGGGTCTCTCTCTCTATCTCTCTCTCTCTCTCTCACACACACACACACACACGCACACACAAACAAGCGCACACACGCACAAGTGGGACCCAGTGAATTATTTATTTGCTCGTGACAGCTTTTAATTAGGGTCCACTGTAATCTAACTTTTTTCTTAAGTTATTAATTGAGCTCAGTGACTTCAAAAAGTAGTACAGAAGCCTTGTTTGGGCCTTTCCGGCGTCGCTGAATGTGGGCTGAGTAATCATGTTAGGTTGTACTCTACTACACAGGCCTTTTCACTATTTTTTTAAATAATATATTGTTTATTAATTTTCATAAACATTACGCTGGGTAGATTCTTTTCAAAAATAATACACCGTCCGCCCACTTCAGGCCGACTGGGCCTAGTCGGCCCACAGCAAGTCGATTGGATTCCAGTCGGCCTACAGCTGGCCGACTGGCCCCTGTCGGGCCACTATGGGCCGACTGGAGCTAATTGGCTCGCTGTGGGCTAATTGTTTTCGCAAAAGTGTTAATCATGTATTTAAAAAATATGTGTATTGTGACCTCCTCCGCTCGCTGTGGGCCCACTGTTGACTAAAAAATATGTTTTAAAAAGTGTTAATCATGTATTTAAAAAAGGTTAAATGTGTGTATAAAAAATGTTCCTTATCTATACAATTTTTTAATGTGTGTATAAAAAATAGCTTTTTTTCAACATCAGCAATGCAACTGGGCCGACAGTTGTACACAATATTCGGGTCAACTTGTTATTCTCCGCCCCGCTGGGCTGCAAACTTTCCTAGGAGGTATCCATTAGGCTTAACAAGAAAATGGACTTTAATAAATAATAAATGGGATGTAATTGTAATAACTGGACAGTTACTATGCACCAAACATGTAATTAGTTTGAAAAATATATTATTTTTGGAATTTGAAAATTTTAATTTCATTACTTGTTGCGCGCGCAATATTTCGTTGGATTTTAACGCAATACAACTTTATTTTGAAATTATATTTAACCTGACTAGAAATTTCGGATACAAAAATTTCGGATCCCATCAAAATGTGGGAATTTTTTTAATTATGTTTTGAGTGGTTGTTTGAAATTATTAATCGTTGTCCTAGCTAGAAGTTGGGCTGTACTTTTAACAAGCTGTAAATGGGCTGTAGTAAATTCCATTAGAATTAAAAAATGGGTTGTACATTCTTACAAATCGCAAATGGGCTATATGTTCTCTGCCAAATCCAAGCTGTGGGCCTACTAAGTTGACGGTACCAAGGGCTTTGTCAACTTAGTCAATATAAACGATTCTAGCAGTAGTGATCATACGATGTCCATCCAACGGTCGTAGTGCTTCTTCAACCTCTGGTCTTCTTGCTCCAGCCACCCAAAGCAGCACCGGTCGTGGCACGTGCTCCTGCCTCCCATGGTTGGCTGTGATGCCGCGGAGGCCTCACCGCCCCATACTACTCCCACCGATGGGCAGGCCATCCCTCTACTCACCGATGCCCCCTGCTATTCTGCGGTGACGGCAGCCTCACACAGCAGCCGAACCAGTGAACCCTCGTACTCCTCTCCGCGTGGGCTTCCACTAATGCGTCTTCCCCGGCTCCGCGTCGTCCCCTTCCTAGGCCTCGCTGTCGTCCAGACCACCGCCCTGGTGCTCTCGGCGCGACGTGGTCAACGTGGTCAACGACCGACTTCCATCGGAAGAGTACTGTACGTGGAGAGGCTGACAGCTGGGTCCACGGCAGCCACAAGGAAGTGCCTCCTTATTACGCACAAAATAATTATTACTCCACCTGACAGTGGGGACCCACCCGACGGGCCACCGTATTTCGCGAAAAAAATGATTTGCCCGCTGACATGTGGGACCCACGAGCTACATCTTCGCACGCAAGGAAGTGCGTCCGGAAAAAAACGATTCGCCCCCCTGACTGCTAGGACCCACCAGGCCCCCGACTGCTGGGACGCACCAGCTACACCTTCGCAGGCAAGGAAGTGTGTCCGGGCAAAAAAACAAAATGATTCGCCCCCTGACTACTGGGACCCACCAGCTACATCTTCGCAGGCAAGGAAGTGCCTGACAGTCGGGACCCACCTGGTCGAAGCGTACGTAGAGTTGTCATTCTGGTCGTGAATGTCTACGTACATACTAGTCGATGTAGAGGCGTGCACGTGTCGTAGTAGAGGCATGCACGTGTCATAGTAGAGGCGCGCACGTAGCATGTACACGTACGTACAGCAGCCAGGTTCCAAGAAACAAAATACGGCCACGTATGTGTACATACGGGCGGGGTCTCGAACGCCTACTCGCGCATACGTATGGCCAGGGCTCGTGTACATGGCTGGGTCGGAACGGAGAAACAGCGTCGTCGTCGTGTTCATGGGGAGGCAACAGAATGCGTCGTTCTCATGGGGAGGCAACGGAATGTGTCGTGTTCATGGGGAGGCAACGGAAAGCGTCATGTTCATCGGGAGGGCTTGGACGGAATAGGCGATGGAAACGAGGCCTGGCGTACCGTAGAACGGAGGAAACGGCCTTGTGTTCGACTGTCCATGTTCGAAACGGGATCCTGTTCATCGGGAGGGGTGTGGCGTACCGCAAAACAGAGGAAACGGACCTCCTACGGTCGAAATGGGGGTCTTGTTGATCGGGAGGGGTGTGGCGTACCGCAAAACGGAGGAAACAGACCTCCTACGGCCGAAACGGGGGTCCTGTTGATCGGGAGGGGTGTGCCGTACCGCAAAACGGAGGAAACGGACTTGTGTTGGAGCGCTACGGTCGAAACGGGGGTCCTGTTCATCGGGAGCGGTGTGGCGTACCGCAAATCGGGACTCCACGGGATACTGTTCATCTCCACTGTCGACCTCCTCCAGCCTCCACGGGCTCCTGTTCATCCAGCCTCCACCGCGTGCTACTCCACCGGCTACTGTTCAACCA
>NC_057794.1:183153285-183193495 GCF_018294505.1 Triticum aestivum
CCTCCACACCACGGGGTCCTGTCAACCACCCCTCCACGGGCACCCCTCCACCGTCTACCGTTCATCCAGCCCTCCACACCACGGGGGCCTGCTCATCCACCCCTCCACGGGCACCCCTCCATCGTCTACTGTTCATCCAGCCCTCCACCACACCACGGGGTCCTGTTCATCCAGAGGCAACGCCACCGCTCACTGTTCATCCAAACCCCCCGCAACGCTCACTGTTCATCCCATCGATTGGCTTCGGTTAGCAGCAATAGCGAAGGAATCGCTCGATCGGGTTCAGTTTACAGCCATCGATCGATCGCTCGGGTTCAGTAACGCGTAGCCTGCAGTGCAATCGCTCGGGTTCAGTAACTCGTAGCCTGCAGTGCAATAGCTCGGGTTCAGTTAGATCCCAATGCCTCGCTCGGGTTCAGTTAGAGCCAACGCCTCGCACACACGCGCGTATGTGTACAAGAGAAAGGCGCATCGCTTGGCCCCCGACCTCCCACCGTAACCGGGAAGTCCCCGAAATTTTCCTCCCCTCGCTTCTACCACGGTTTTTTCCGTCATGGACGGCCCAAAGAATGTCATGCAGTTGCGTCTCCGGCCCGCCCTGGATGAAAAGCCCATTTTCTGTCATGATTTTTTTTCATAGAAGTAGGAGCCCACCACATCTATGATGATACCAGGTTTTGTCACAATTATCGTCATAGAAGTGTCATATGTATGACAGAAAAAAATTTCATTCGGCCCAAAATGTCACGGATGTGTCTTTTTTTTTGTAGTGCACGCCAGACCCTCCAGTGGTTCCGGACTCGGGCAGGTGGCCCCCTTCCAAAAGGGGCAAGACGCCCGTGCCGGTGACCTCTGTCCATCCAGAGGCATCGGACAACCTGCTAGGAGCGCTTCGCGGCCCTTCCATCAACGAATAGCACCACACTATTATGAGTGCGGTGATCAAGAAGGTTCAGTCCGCCAAGAGCAGACTGACTAAGGCCTGTGCCAGCCTTCTAATAGGCTTTGAGGTAAGTAAAAAATATAGGAAAATAATACCGCATAGACAGTAGCCCCTGATGCTCTGTTTGGTGTTCACAAAAAAGCCGAATAGAGGATCAAATAATATCTGCAGGAGTCTAATATAAGTATGTCTGTATGCCTATGCAGGCTTCACTGCTGACCTCTGCCGCACTGACTGTAGAGGTCGCCGCATTGAAGCAGGACCTCGAGGGGTCCGAGAAAGAGCTCGGCCTTGCCAAGAGGCAGCTCGAGGAGAACAAAGGTAAGTAATACCTTGTCTATATATAAAAGAAAATGTGGTTGCGAAATGACAGGATCATCATGAATGTGCCAGGGGCCACGACCGAAGTGGAAACCCTGAAGCAAGCGCTGTCCGAGGCCGAAAACAAAGCGGCCAGGGAGTACACCGAGCGGGAAAAGCAAGAGGCATGGGTGGGCGAGGTGCAGCAAGAGCTCCAGGCTCTCGTGAAGAAGCACGAGGCTTTGGAGCTTGACTCGAAGATGCGAAAGTCCGAGCTTGCCACGGCCCTCGAGAGCACAAAGAATGCCAAGGCTGAAGCCCAAAAGGCCCTCCAGGAGATTGAGGCGATGAGGAAGATAGCGGCGGGTAAGTGATTCAATATGTAAAGCAAGCATGTGAAAGTAAATTACTTGTTACTTACCCGAGTCCGGAGCTCTCTAGGAGCATTCGCAGATTTTCCCCGCAACGTTTCGAATGCCGCGAAATATTACCAGGCCGAGGAGGGAAGCTCGACGGAGAAGTTGTTCTGGTCTCAGTATACTGGGACCGAATACCCGATGCCTATGAGCGACCAGCGGAAGCAACTGGTCAAGCTGTACAAGGCGGCCGAACAGGCCATGAAGGGCTTTATAGTCCAGATGTGGCCTGACGACTCTCTTCCCAATAGCTACTTCGGCCTGCTGAGGCGTCTTGTGGATGCCTGCCCATGGCTGGAAGTCATCAAGCGGTCCGTCTATATCGAAGGTGCCCGCCGGGTTTTGCCTGTGCAAAGGTGCACTGGGCCAAGATGGACGCTGAGAAGCTGGTGAAGGAGGGGCCGTCGTAGGGCAAGGAGCATCGCCACCCCGAAATGTATTATGAGGGTGTCCTGAAGGGTGCCCGTCTTGTGCCGGAGGAGTGTGTGAAGGATGTAATTTTTGAATGAACTTGCTCGTGTGATCTTGTATTATGAAAACTTGTTCATATGTGCTATGCAACGCTTGTTTGAATTTAAAATATTACCTTATGTTCGGCTGTTTATCAAATCTGAGAGATGGCTAGTCGTCGGCTTCTGCCCCCATGCCACTAGTGTTGGGGTGTTCGGGATAAACCTGAGCACTCTTTTTCCCATTTTTGGGTCCTTTGAGGGAGGTGCTCAGCACAACGAACAAGGCAATCGAACTATAATGCTTTATCACTCTCACTTAGCCATAGAATTCTACAATTTCAAATTTTGGTGAAGCCCTTAGTATTCGGATGGCCGAATTTGGGGCGCTATACATGCCTTAAGGCGGACAAAGCCGACTCCTCGCTCTAAGCGGCATAAGTCTTTAGGGACTCGAAACCTCTCGAACCGCGACCAGCTCTAGCTTATCATGACAGTCAGTTTTAGCTTTCTCTACTAAGGTGCTTAGCCCAGCTGAACCAGGGCACAATCGCAGTAGTTCTCCCAGTGCTACCTTAGCCGATATAGCGGAACGTAAGCTACCAAAACATGGGAGCCAGGCAAACCCAACTACTGAACCAAGACATGATTCAGAGCTGATGCATATAATGCTCTAAGTTCGAGGTGCCGCACTATGGAAAGTGTTTGGACTTCTCACGCCGTATTATGGGGTATGCTTAAGCCCCTAGTGTATTGGCCGTACCAGAGTGTACGGGTGCTGGATGTCATGAATGAACATATATATATATATATATATATATATATATATATATATATGTATATATATAAGAAGAATAGAGAATGCGATAATAGTCTAGTGCTATGCATTGTTTATTCAAAAAGGTGCGTTAAAGCAGAATGATACAAGTAGTGCGATAAGCAAAAAGTAGGACTATTTGACATGTTCCCTCCAAGGGCAAGATGAGGAATGGTATTTAAAGCAAGTATTTCACTCATTATCGTGATCCACCTTGGAGTTCCGTGGTGCAACGTAGCTTTCTGCCTCCTTGGTTGCTGCATCATGTGTCCGTCAAGCATACTGCCGGACAGGGTTTCCAGAGATTAAAGTCCTGAAAGAGAGAAAAATAACAAAGCGGGAACCCCCTAGTGCGGTTGAGCCACGTTTTGGGACGTGCCGTAGTCGTGCCCCCTCCCCACCTGTGTCCATGGTATTTTCAATGCGTAATTGTGTACGCGTGGCACGGATTTCGCCATTTGGATGGGACTGGTGTCAGGACCGGTTTTTCGGGATATTAATTTCCCAAAAGCGGCCCTTGTGCTCACCAGCCCCAGGATTACTGTTAGCTGATGAGACACCAACTTGTTACAGAAACTCCAAGCAAAATACAAAATATGTAGTACAAGACCATTCTGGCCTATCTTCGCGAGGCTGCTATCACCATTGCGTAGGTTCCGGGGCTGTCATCACAACGCTCCTCTTCACGCAAGAAATATGGCCAAGACAATAGCCAGGGACAAGCCAGTGAGTACTTTGAATGTAGTCGCAAACATTGAGAACACAGGTATAATATAGCTATTGATAATCATGTTTTGAAATATTCCATGATCACTTCGTCAGTTATGAAATAAGGTTCATGATGCACGCAAGCAGATCATTCAAATAAAACATGAGTAAACAATCTGGGAGTAGAAATGAAAAGCACCAATCGGGTGTCTGAAGCGACGCCTCGAAAGGATAATAATATGAAGCATGCCTCAGTCGGGCGTCTGTGCGACACCACATAAAGGGCTTATAAGTAAATGAAATAACAAGCATGCCACAGTCAGGCGTCTATGCGACACCACATAAAGGGCTTATAAGTAAATGAAATAACACACATGCCACAGTCGGTTGTCTGGGTGACACCACATAAAGGGCTTATAAGTAAATGAAATAACACGCATGCCACAGTCGGGCGTCTGGGCGACACCACATAAAGGGCTTATATAAGAATAATCACGGTGAATATCCAGGAGGTAGAACCGTCCCAGGGATACTCAATAATTCAAATAATACAATTGATTAGTCCACAATAATAATAATCATAATCATTAGATGTCACAGGTCATAATCAATGTTCTGGTTTAGTAGATTTTCCTCCGAAGACCGACACTAAGACCGACACTTGACCCATCCCAGACTGTAGTTCTTAACCATGGACACGGCTATTCTAATAGGTATAATATCTCTGCAGAGGGTGTACTCTTTACCCACGAGTAACAGATTCCTTTAGTCCATCGGAACTAATTCCTTCTACGGTCTTTTAGTCGAAAACACGCCTGACTTGCACACACCAGCTTAACTTCACTCGTGTCTGGAATCACCCACGACACCTGTTAAGCAAAACTCTAAGTGGGGAAGCTACAACCTCGCATATCATGGGATCAAATTTCTATCGCGCGCTCTAAGGGGTGGCCCCCTCTTGGTCCCAATCAGAAACACCCATGCCCCAAGACCAGGTGGCATGCCTACCGGATGCAGCCGGTATCTTCCACCATGGCCTCTCTGTACGGTGTGTGCTAGACAGGGGTTGACAACTTACTGAACCGTACCATACCTACGGCAGGGACAAGTGGCAGCACGAAACAAGTATGCGGGTTACTGGAACAAGACTCGATCTATGGCCGACTCAGGAGGCTTAAGTATTTCCTGCATGATTAGTATAACAAATATGTTTCAATCCAACAGACAGTATCACTACTCATCATACCTCATCTTGCCATACCGGACACAACCGTCTCGACAGGGAACCAGAGATAAGCTCGTGTCTACCCAAGACAGAGGCTTTCTCGGCTTCCTTCCGGCAGGCATGAAAGGCATGTGAGAATGATTACTATCGCAAACTAATCAAGTTCCAGTAATATGGTATCACCAATATGCACTCATGAGTATGATCATATCCTCACAAAGAAAATAACGGATACTCTGTGGCACGGCGGTGTTGTAACTGTATCAAACATCACACGGTAATATTACGCCAGGGTTCAGAAATGCTTGCCTTCAAGGTGTGGAGAGGTGAGGTGCTCTCCAAAACTTTTGAAAGTTTTCTTCTCTCTCCAACAAATCCTATTTTAAATAAATTTGAATTAACACATACTTTAAAAACAGTACAAAAAAAGTTGTTTGGAAAATTTTGAAATAAATATGAAAATAAATTAGACAATATTTGGGAAACAACAGAAAAATAATCAAGTCATTTGGATTTATATTTAAAAAGATATAGCCAGTCAAAGTTTCAGTCAAGCTCTGTTTTTTTAAAATAAAACAGAAATGAAAATTTTTCGATGAGAATACGCTTTCGAAGTATGGGAGACATACTTGGGGGTTTTACGCTTTCACATAAAACCACGCGGGCGGGGTTGGGTCGCTGACAGTGGGTCCAGGGGGCCCACTGGTCAGGTTTGACCAGTCGCCGCGCCTCTTCTCCCTCCTCTGTCCGAGCGGGGCGGGGCTCCGGCGATGCTCGCCGGCGAACGGCGGCACCGTTCGAGAAACCGAGGCCATCTGCGGGCTCAGGGGGCCGAGGCGGTCCCTTCGGTGGTCGCTAGGGTCCCTGGGGTGGACGGAGTCGCCGGCGGCGAGCTTCGCAGCGGGCGGTGGCTGCCGGGCATAGTGGGTTCTAGCCTCCGGCGGTTCCTGATCGAAATTGAGCAGGGGGATGGATTCACGAGATGAAGAAAAAGCTTCTGGTGAAGAGAGTGGAGAGGGGGAGGCCCTGGTGGCGTCGGAATGATCGAGACAGTGGCGGCGGCTGTGGTTGCTGGAGAAGAAGAAGACGACCATCTCTGGTCTTTCTACTGCTTCGGGAGGATCAGTGAGGGAGTGAGAGAGGTTGTATGAGTTTGCTTGAGGGCCTGGACGAGCTCGGGGGTCCTTAAATAGGCGACCGGGGTCGGTTCCGATGGTGGACGTGGATAAGATCACCGGCGACCGTCATTCTGTAGCAGCAAGGGGACTTGGCGGCGACGAGCGCTTGCGGACAAGCTTGCGGATGAGCTTGAGCTGCTCAAGGGGGCAGCTGGTGAGCGCTAGTGGCTCGGGCGGCGCTGTCTGGGGCAGGAGCCCACTGTGGCCGGCCGCTAGTGGGGTGAGGCCAGAGCAGGCGCGGGGAGGCGACCGTGCGACGCGGCGGATCGGGCGCCCGCACCTGCAAAACGCGCGCTCTGGGCGCGCCCAGAGCACGCACGAGACGTGCTCGACAGTATGCCAGGGTAGCCTAGAGTGCTTGAGCGAGGCTGGCAAATAACATAACTAGTTTAGAGTTAGTAAGGAGATCAAGGGACATGGTGGTTAGGTCAAGGGATCAAGTTCAAAATGTAAACTTGAAATCATGTCAAATCTGGCTATGCACACAGGGTGTTTGACAAAATGCTAAGGGCATCTAGGCAATTCTTGGGGTGGCCAAATTCTCCAGATCAGGGTCTCTTTAGATGATACAGAGGGTGGTGATGTTAGTTTGTCAAAAGAAAAAAACTTGTTAGTGCAAGTTTGTGAGAAAACTTATTTTGGACAAAAAGGAAAAGGCACCATTGCATGCACTTAAAATCCTCCAATGAGTCCACTCTCCTCTACTTAAGGGTTTTGCAGGATGGGCTATAAGTACGAAAAGGAATCATAGCTAAAAGGGCAAGTTAAAAGATGGTTGTTGTACAAATCACCATGCTGGACCTGAATGAAAAGGAAGTTGATTCACTCAAATTTTTCAAAGAACATAAAAGGGTTTTTGCATAAAGTTGGATAATATACTCCTATGAACATCCCATAATTTTGGTGGAGGCTAGAAAGAAATATTTAAATGGGTTGTAGTGCAATACTTCCATCTGGACCAGATTTGAAAACTTGGTGTAGAGCTCAAAATATTAAATGAATGAAATATATTTTTGCATAAAAGTGATTTCAAAACATCACATGACATCTCCAAATTTTGGTTGGAATATTAGATAAACTTATCAAATGGTTGTAGTTCAAATAGGGCTCCAAAACTAATGAAAAATCATTTTAAGGAATAAAGCTCAGAGAGAAACAATTGTGCAAATAAATTCCACTGATAATAGAAATGTTTTTCTTGAAAGGGCAAACAAGTCCAATAATATATTTGGAAAGTTTTTTCACTTGAGGTAAAAACTCCATAATAATAAGGAAAAGAATGGTTCTGAAATCAAAAGAACATCCAGAAAATAAAAGTTTAAATTTCCTGGCAAAATTTTAATTAATAAAACAAGGTTAAAAATTTTGGGGTGTCACAACTGGGGCAGGGGCCGCATTGCTATGCGAGCTCGGAACGTGCCAGGCGGTCTTGTTGCCGATTGCTCTAGGCGCGCTTGAAGGTGTTCGGGTCATTAATCGCCGAACTGGTGGATTGCCTTAAGAGACTGCTTTGCACTTCTGCGGCGAGGGCCGTAGTGTGCTCCTTCGTGCGGAGAGAGTGCTCTATGTTTCCATTGACTGTGATGACCCCCCAAGGTCCTGGCATCTTGAGCTTGAGGTATGCATAATGCGGTACAGCATTGAGTCTCGCAAATGTGGTTCGCCCGAGCAGTGCATGATAGCCGCTGCAGAACGGGACTATATCGAAGATTAACTCCTCGCTTCGAAAGTTATTCGGGGATCCGAAGACCACTTCCAGTGTGACTGAGCCTGTGCAATTGGCCTCTACACCTGGTATGACGCCTTTGAAGGTCGTTTTTGTGGGTTTGATCCTTGAGGGGTCTATATCCATTTTGCACACTGTGTCCTGATAAAGCAGGTTCAGGCTACTGCCGCCATCCATAAGGACTCAAGTGAGGTGAAATCCGTCAATGATTGGGTCTAGGACCAGTGCGGCGAATCCGCCATGACGGATACTAGTGGGGTGGTCCCTGCGATTGAAGGTGATCGGGCAAGAGGACCAAGGGTTGAACTTTGGGGCGACTGGCTCCAACGCATATACGTCCCTTAATGCACGCTTCCTCTCCCTCTTGGGGATGTGGGTTGCGTATATCATGTTTACCGTCCGCACTTGTGGGGGGAACCTCTTCTGTCCTCTGGTGTTCTGCTGTCGGGGCTCCTCCTTGTCATCGCTATGTGACCCCTTATCTTTGCTTTCGGCATTTAACTTGCCGGCCTGCTTGAACACCCAACAATCCCTGCTGGTGTGGTTGGCTGGCTTATCGGGGGTGCCATGTATTTGGCATGAGCGATCGAGTATTCGGTCCAAACTGGACGGGCCCGTAGTGCTTCTTTTGAATGGCTTTTTCCGCTGACCGGGTTTAGAGCCTTTGAATCCGGCATTGACTGTCGTATCCTCGGTATTGTCGTTGTTGATGCAGCCCTTGTGTTTGTTGCGACGTGACCTGCCAGTGCCATCCTTGGTATCCAAAGTACCATGGTTCTTTGATATGTTATTGCTGCGAGCCAGCCAGCTGTCTTCACCCGCGCAAAAGCGGGTCATGAGTGTCGTGAGGGCTGCCATAGATTTCGGCTTTTCCTGGCCAGGGTGCCGGGCGAGCCACTCGTCGCGGATGTCGTGCTTAAAAGCTGCTAGGGCCTCTGCATCCAGACAGTCGATGAGTTGATTTTTCTTTGTTAGGAACCGTGTCCAGAATTGCCTGGCCGATTCCTCTGGCTGCTGAATTATGTGGCTCAAGTCATCGGCATCTGGTGGCCGCACATAAGTGCCCTAGAAGTTGTCGAGGAATGCAGCTTCCAGATCTTCCCAACAGCCAATGGATTCTGCTGGCAGGCTGTTGAGCCAATGCCGAGCTGGTCCTTTGAGTTTGAGTGGGAGGTATTTGATGGCGTGTAGATCGTCACTGGGGCTCATGTGGATGTGCAGGAGGAAGTCCTCGATCCATACCGCAGGATCTGTTGTGCCGTCGTATGATTCGATATTTACGGGTTTGAAACCCTCTGGGATTTGGTGATCCATTAATTCGCCTGTGAAGCATAGTGGGTGTGCAGTGCCTCTGTACTGGGCTATATCGTGACACAGCTCAAATGAGTCTTGTCCGTTGTGTTCGGCCCGGCCGGACTTACTTTTACTGTATCCGGCGTGACGGTTATCGTCTTGCGTAGTGGAGCGCCCTCGTGATCCGTAGATCGATCTTGCGTGTTTTGCTTTGTCCTCTGTCGGGACCCCGATTCTAAGTCACACCGATCTAGCATGTAACACCTCATATCACTTTGCGGCCTCACGCACGGTATTCCCACGGGTGTCGCCTTACCATGGCCCGGGACCGTTTGCGCCTTTTGGCTCACGTATATGATAGTGTCGCTAGCATCCATATGACAGAGAACCCAGGCCGACATGACTAGGCGTGAACCCAAAAGTGGCACTAACTTACAGGGACAGGCATACATGAAACAACATCGAGCATGTCGGTCAGCAGCGTGTGAATCCGGGCTGTAGCAACTGGGCTAACAGGACTCCAGGAACCTGGGCTGTAGCAGGCTAGGAAGGACTCCGGATGTCACCGCGTGACATTTCCCCGAAGGGACAGACACAGGAACGAAGTGAATCACATGCCGACCAGTCTAAGTGTTCCGGAGCAGTAGTGCTGGGCTAGCAGGACTCCGGTAAACCGGGCTGTAGCGGACTACCATGTCTTGGTGGAAGCACTAGACTACATTTCCCCATGAGAGAGGCTACCAAGGATAGACAACTAGGTTGTCGGATCCCACACATAGCAATACACGTTAGACGTATGAATAGCATGCATGTATGTGTTGTACAACATGGCATCACAACATAAGGCAAACTAATATAGATAAAGGCCCAGAAGAGCCACATAGCATCAAATACAAACAGGGGTCACATGACCCATCATTCAGAGCATACAAGCAACGGAAGCATTACATGTCTGAGTATAGACAACTACAAAAGAAAAAGGCCGAGAAGCCAGACTATCTACAAGTCCCTCCCAAGGGTACAAGATCATAGCTGAGGTAACAAGCTACTTGTCGAAGTCCAAGCGGTACTACTAGTGAGACAGATGTCTCACCTGCAAAACATAAATAAAGCAAACGTGAGTACAAATGTACTCAGCAAGACTTACATCAGATCCTATCATAGATGCATTTATATCAAGAAGGTAATGTGGGGTTTAGTTGCAGCAAGCCAGCTTTGACTCAGTGGCTATCCTATTCTACGACAACAAGAAACTTCTTTGAGGTGAGGCAGCGCACAGGAGTCCACTAATCACCACATCAATACACTAATATGGATTCATCCCCGTCTCTCTACGAGAAGGCCATCCATAGCACTCAGACTTGTCTTGAGAATTTTAGAGTATCCACTTTAAGTTGTCTATATACCACGTAAGCATCCAAGAAGTCCATAACCGAGGACACGGCTATTCGAATAGATCATGATAACCCTGCAGGGGTGTACTTCTTCACACATGCTTTCACCACTTATCACCATGTACACGTCATGTATTTCGGCAACCTTCAAGCGGAAGCCAGGCGAGGGTGTCGGCCACGACCTGACTATCCACACAAGACTCTAGTCCAGGTTTATCGCCTATTCGGGTTCCATCCGCAAGGAGATCCGGACGGGGTTTCGCTCACGGCCCCAAACGATGTGTACAGGGTTCCCGAGCCCATCATCCGGGTGCCACTCGGTACACTGGGCCACGGTGCCTAGTCTGTCCCAAGTCCACCCTGCCGGGTGCCACTCGGTAGAAAAATAGCACTACCTACAAACACCTGAAACTATTTGCAACTCCTGGACAGAGATCAAGGCGGTTAATAAGTCGAGAGAGCTTGGAGCGCCCGGAGCCCAATGTGTGGTATTAGCTAGTCATTGGACAACTTACACAGAACTCACTTCTTAAGGACGGTCCCAATGAGACAACCCACCATGTACTCCTACATGGCCTCTCACCGCTACCTTTACCAAATCGTGTTCACACGCTTGACTCTCAGCACCAGAACATATCACTGCACTCCAATTCATTCCCACTGAATCAGACCTGACACAACTCTAAGGAATAGCAGCCATGGCATGGTAGGAACACAACATGGCTCAATCAACTCCTACACATGCTAGTGGGTATTAACTATTTACTATGGCAATGACAGGTCATGCAAAGGAATGGGTTCAACTACCACAACATAAAGTAGTAGTTGAATCGTTGTTGGCCTAATGCAATAAAAGAGAGAAAGAGCAAGAGGGTAGGATTGTATCGGAATGAACAAGGGGTCTGCTTGCCTGGTAGATCAACAGAGGGGCACTGCTTCTCAAACAGGTACTCTGGAACACTCTCTGGAGCAGGACCTATCGAGAAGGAACGATGTCCGCAATCAAAATGCAAGCATATGCAACAATATGATGTATGAACATGGCATGAATATGTGATGTTGTTTGAGCTAATGCAGCTAGCATTCATTTGGAGGAAGTCCATTTGAACCAAGAATTCAAATGCAACTCCAAGTTAACTCTCTTTAAAAGCCATTTATGTGTTTTCACATATACAGCAGGTATAACTTGGTTTGACATGCATGAAACTGGTACAGATGGATAGATTGAATTTTTCTGATAGTTTTTCATACATAAATTATTTCAATCTGCGCTATGGTTGAATTTCTATGAATTTTAGAAGTTTATATCATTTTCTGGATTTTCCTGATTTATTTAAAACCATAAAATGATTAACTACGTCAGCACTGCGTCATGCCTGCGTCAGCAGGTCAGCATGGTCGTCCAGGTCAAACTTGACCAGTGGGTCCCACTGGTCAGTGGCACAACTAATTAACCAAGTTAATTAGCCTTAAGTTAATTCTAACTAAACTGTTTGTGGGGTCGGGCCCACTAGTCAGCGACTAACTAGCTAACTAACCTAGGTTAATTAGTGTTAAACTAATACTAACTAAAAATGTCAAGGGGGTGGCCCATGCGTCAGTGACACAAGGGGGAAGGTCAAACCTCGGTCAAACGGGTCAACCCCACTGGAGTTGACACGCGGCTCGTCGCCAGCGAGGTCAGAGACGGCGGAGGGTTCCGGAAATCGCCCACGGGCGATTATTTTGGGCGTGCGGAGGCTCTACGAAGAGCTGCTACTCGCGCGTAGCTGATGGAGCAGACGGCTGGAACTGGGGTGGACGGAGACGACCGCGGCGAGGTCATCCGCGGCGGCCGGAGTTCGGACACGCGCGGGTTCAGTGCTATAGAGCTCAGGAGGGGAAGCCATTGGTGGCTACGGTCTTGTGGAGGGACGCTGAGCACGGTGGCAAGCTCGGGCGCTAGCTACGGTGGCCCTGGCCACGGCGGTGACATGGCCGGCGGCGAGCCGCTCGCGGTTGTGGCGAGTAGCAAGGCTACGGCACGAAATCGAGCACGGGGAAGGAGGGGAAACGGAGGAGAGCTCACAGCGGTCTCGACGGGCTTGACTGCGAGCTCAGGGACGCACTGGAGACGGCGGGGCGGCGAATACGATCTCCGGTGGCCGGGGTTGAAGACGATGTCGATGGAGGCACTCTAGGGCCTCCTGAGGCGCGTGTCTTGACGTAGAGATAGCCGGCGACGTGGCGGAGCTTCTGGGCACGACGGGCGGTCAAGGGGACGGTAGGAAGCACGTGGGCAGCGAACGGCGATGATGGCGGCGTTCAGTTTTCGGGAGAGAACGAGGGAGAGGGAGAGAGAGCGAATGAGAGGGAGGGATCGATCCGTATGGCAGCGGAGGGTCAACCACGGCGTCACGCTGGCGGGGAAGGCAGGCAGGCAAGCTAGTGGTGTGGCGCCCATGCGCGCGAGCGGCGAGCGTGTGCCTCTGTCTTCCTGGCGCGAGGAAGGGGACGACTGGCATTGCCAGTTGGCTGGGCCGGCCTGCTGGGCCGCTGGGCCCGGCCGGCTGCACAGTGCCAGGCCGCAGGTAAGCACAGGAAAGCTTTTTCCTTTTTGTTTTTCTTTTCTATTTCTGTAATTTCTTTTCTGATTTAGTAAAATACTGAATCAATTTATTTTCTTCTGAAATTTATTGTAGGAGCTAGTTGAAATATTCTAGATCCCCTCACATAAAAACCAGAATTATTGGACATATATAAATAAATATAACATATATATATATATCCAATGCAAATAAGTATTGCATTAATTCCAAATGGCCAAAATAGATATTTATGAGCTCCTGAAAATATTTGTTTGAATTTTACCTCTAACCAATATTCTCAGAGAGCAACATGAACATTTTCTTGGACCTTTTTGGAGCAATTTTTATCTGGGTTATTTCCAGAAATGATTTCTGAGGGTTTCACAAATCCCCATTTCAAATATAAATGAAATTTAAACATGATGCTAACAAGAAGGCTAGCCTAGGTCATACCAGAACTAGGGATGTGACAACTCGCCCCCACTCAAAAGAATCTCGTCCCGAGATTTAGGAGTCGGCGGAAAGAAGGCGGGGTACTCAAGTCGAAGACAATCTTCACGCTCCCAGGTAGCTTCTCTCTCGGAATGATGAGACCACTGAACCTTGAGAAACTTGATGTTATGACGTCGAGTGACACGCTCTGCTTGATCAAGGATGCAAACAGGGTACTCTCGATACGTGAGGTTATCTTGAAGATCAAGCGTTTCATGGTCCACTCTGCGGATGGGATCCGAGAAGCAACGCCTGAGTTGAGAGACGTGGAAGACATCATGTACTCGGGAAAGATGTGGGGATAGTTCCAACTGGTAGGCAACCTCTCCTCGTTTAGCAAGAATGCGAAAAGGACCAATGTAACGAGGAGCCAACTTGCCCTTGATACTGAAACGATGGGTACCCTTCAAAGGGGTAACCCGAAGGTAAGCTTTGTCGCCAACTTCATAAGCCACTTCCTTATGATGGCGGTCATACTGGCTCTTTTGACGAGATTGGGCTGTTTTCAAATTCTCACGAATGACGTGAACTTGTTCTTCTGCCTCCTGGATCATATCCGGTCCAAAGAATTGTCTTTCACCGGTTTCTAACCAGTTCAAAGGTGTTCGACATCTTTGTCCATACAGAACCTCAAAAGGAGCTTTCTTGAGGCTGGATTGGTAGCTATTGTTATAAGCAAACTTGGCGACGGGAAGACACTTCTCCCAATCCATACCAAATGAGATAAAACAAGCTCTAAGCATGTCTTCGAGAATTTGGTTGACCCTTTCCACCTGACCACTTGATTGAGGGTGGAAAGCGGTACTGAAGGAAAGATGGGTGCCCATGGCAGTTTGCAAACTCTCCCATAAATGAGAAGTGAAAAGACTACCACGGTCTGAATTGATCTCTAGTGGAACACCATGAAGTGACACCATTCTAGAAATATATAAGTCAGCGAGCTGACTAGCAGTGATACTGTCTTGAACAGGTAGGAAGTGATCCACTTTGGGTAGACGATCAATGACTACGAAGATAGCATTATTCCCTCTCTTGGTCCTGGGAAAGCCGGTGATGAAGTCCATACCAACTTTATCCCATTTCCACTCAGGAATAGCTAAAGGCTGAACGGTGCCAGTAGGCCTCTGATGTTCTGCCTTAACGCGATGACAAACGTCACATTTAGCAATGAACTCAGTGATTTCTCTCTTCATCCTAGTCCACCAGAACCTCTGGCGCAGGTCCTGATACATCTTAGTACTACCGGGATGAATCGTGAGAGGAGATTCATGAGCCTCCTTAAGAATTAGTTGTCGCAGATGTTGGTTCTTGGGAACCACCAAGCGGTTCTCAAAGAAAACAACACCTCGATCATCCATAGAGAAACATCCACCAATTCCATTCTTAATGTTTCTCTTGATGCGGGAAATTCACGTATCCTGCTTCTGAGCAGAGATGATCTAATCCACAAGGGTAGGTTTCTCCACCAAGGTAGAAAGGAATCCGTGGGGAGCAATGTGAAGGTTGAGCTTACAGAATTCCTCATGGAGAAGTGGTTGGCCCTGCTGCAACATGAGATTGTTGCAATAGGACTTACGACTTAGCGCATCATCCATGACATTGCCCTTGCCTGGGGTGTAGGTAATCCCTAAGTCGTAATCTGAGATCAACTCCAACCAACGTCTTTGCCTAAGATTCAAATCTGGTTGGGTGAAAATATACTTGAGACTCTGGTGGTCGGTGTAAATCTTGCAACGTTTACCAAGAAGGTAATGTCGCCATGTCTTAAGTGCATAGACTACGGCTGCAAGCTCTAGATCATGTGTAGGACAATTCTCCTCATGTGGATGCAACTGTCGAGATGCATAGGCAATCACATCGCGATCTTGCATAAGAATGCAGCCTAGTCCCTGTCGTGAGGCGTCACAGTAGATAACAAAGTCTTTAGTGAAATCCGGGGGCACAAGTATGGGAGCAGAAGTCCGTGAAAGCTGTGCTCACACTGTGGGGACCACTCAAACTTTTTATCTTTCTTGAGAAGTTCCATGAGAGGTTTGGCCACTTTGGAGAAGTTCTCAACAAAGCGGCGACAATAACAGGCTAGGCCAAGGAAACTCCTAACTTGCTTAACTGTTTCAGGTGGAGTCCAATCAAGAACGGCCTGAACTCTCTCAGGGTTGACAGCAATGCCCTTACCAGAGATTACGTGGCCGAGATAGGTCACTTCCGGCAACCAAAATTCGCACTTGGAGAACTTGTCATAAAGGCGGTGCTCTCTGAGTTTCTCTAACACAAGTCTAAGATGTTCGACGTGCTCTTCCTCGCTCTTTGAGTAAATAAGAATATAATCGAGGTAAACCACGATGAACTTATCTAAGTACTCCATGAATATCGAGTTCATCAAGCGGGAGAAAGTAGTGGAGCATTGGTTAGACCAAAGGACATGATGGTGTACTCGTACTGGCCATAATGAGTGACAAAAGCCGTCTTAGGAATGTCCCCATTTCTGATCTTGATTTGGTGGTAGACTAACCTCAAATCCCTCTTTGAAAAGACTAAGGATCCAGTGAGCTGATCATACAGGTCATTGATCCTGAGGAGCGGATACTTGTTCTTTATCGTGACCAAATTAACGAGACGATAATCTACAACCATTCGGTCCGTACCATCCTTCTTTTTGACGAAGAGAACGGGGCAAGCCCAGGGAGAAGAACTAGGATGAATGAAACCCTTTTGCAAGGATTCATCGAGTTGTTTCTTAAGCTCGGCTAGCTCTAAGGGTGCCATCTTGTAAGGTCTCCTAGAGATTGGAGCGGTTCCTGGGATAAGATCTATGACAAGATCTACATCTCTGTCAGGTCGAATACCTGGCAATTCCTCAGGAAAGACATCCGGAAAGTCACGGACTACCGGGATATCTTCAAGGTCAGGAAGAGGGCTGGCATTAATAGAATAGAGTTGACGCTTTGCAACTCTGGTGGAGACAGTGACTATCTTGCCAGATGGGTCTGTAAGCTGATATTTTCACAGAGCAACATGAACATTTTCTTGGACCTTTTTGGAGCAATTTTTATCTGGGTTATTTCCAGAAATGATTTTTGAGGGTTTCACAAATCCCCATTTCAAATTTAAATGAAATTTAAACATGATGTTCACAAGAAGGCTAGCCTAGGTCATACCAGAACTAGGGATGTGACAACTAGAGAGCAACATGAACATTTTCTTGGACCTTTTTGGAGCAATTTTTATCTTTGTTATTTCCAGAAATGATCTCTGAGGGTTTCACAAATCCCCATTTCAAATTTAAATGGAATTTAAACATGATGCTCACAAGAAGGCTAGCCTAGGTCATACAAGAACTAGGGATGTGACCCCTGTTTGTATTTAATGCTATGTGGCTCTTCTGGGCCTTTATCTATATGAGTTTGCGTTATGTTGTGATGCCATGTTGTACAGCACATACTTGCATGTTATGCGTACGTGTAACGTGTATTGCTATGTGTGGGATCCAACAACCTAGTTGTCTATCCTTGGTAGCCTCTCTTATGGGGAAATGTAGTATAGTGCTTCCACCGAGCCATGGTAGTCTGCTACAGCCCGGTTTACCGGAGTCCTGCTAGCCCAGCACTACTACTCCAGAACACTTAGACTAGCCGGCATGTGATTCACTTCGTTCCTGTGTCTATCCCTTCGGGGAAATGTCACGCGGTGACATCCGGAGTCCTGCCTAGCCTGCTACAGCCCGGGTTCCCGGAGTCCTGTTAGCCCAGTTGCTACAGCCCGGATTCACACGCTGCTGACCGACTTGCTCGATGTTGTTTCATGTATGCCTGTCCCTGTAAGTTAGTGCCACTTTGGGTTCACGACTAGTCATGTCGGCCCGGGTTCTCTATCATATGGATGCTAGCGACACTATCATATACGTGAGCCAAAAGGCTCAAACGGTCCCGGGCCATGGTAAGGCGACAGCCGTGGGAATACCGTGCGTGAGGTCGCAAAGTGATATGAGGTGTTACATGCTAGATCGGTGTGACTTAGAATCAGGGTCCCGACAGCTTTGGTATCAGAGCATACAAGCAATGGAAGCATTACATGTCTGAGTACAGACAACTACAAAAGAAAAAGGCCGAGAAGCCTGACTATCTACAAGTCCCTCCCAAGAGTACAAGATCGTAGCTGAGGTAACAAGCTACTTGTCGAAGTCCAAGCGGTACTACTAGCGAGACAGATGTCTCACCTGCAAAACATAAATAAAGCAAATGTGAGTACAAAGGTACTCAGCAAGACTTACATCAGATCCTATCATACATGCATTTGTATCAAGAAGGTAATGTGGGGTTTAATTGCAGCAAGCCAGCTTTGACTCAGTGGCTATCCTATTCTACGACAACGAGAAACTTCTTTAAGGTGAGGCAGTGCACATGAGTCCACTAATCACCACATCAATACACTACTACGGATTCATCCCCGCCTCTCTACGAGAAGGCCATCCATAACACTCACACTTGTCTTGAGCATTTTAGAGTATCCACTTTAAGTTGTCTATGTACCACGTAAGCATCCAAGAAGTCCATAACCGAGGTCACGGCTATTCGAATAGATCATGATAACCCTGCAGGGGTGTACTTCTTCACACACACTTTCACCACTTATCACCATGTACATGTCATGTATCTCGGCAACCTTCAAGCGGAAGTCTGGCGAGTGTGTCGGCCATGACCTGACTAACCACACAAGACTCTAGTCCAGGTTTATCGCTTATTCGGGTTCCATCCGCATGGAGATCCGGCCGTGGTTTCTCTCACGGCCCCAAACGATGTGTACAGGTTTCCCGAGCCCACCAACCGGGTGCCACTCGGTAGACCGGGCCATGGTGCCTAGTCTGTCCCAAGTCCACCATGCCGGGTGCCACTCGGTAGAAAAATAGCACTACCTACAAACACCAGAAACTATTTGCAACTCTTGGACAGAGATCAAGGCGGTTAATAAGTCGAGAGAGCTTGGAGCGCCTGGAGCCCAATGTGTGATAGTGGCTAGTCATTGGACAACTTACACAGAAGTTAGTTTGTAAGGACGGTCCCAATGAGACAACCCACCATGTACTCCTACATGGCCTCTCACTGCTACCTTTACCAAATCATGTTCACACGCTTAACTCTCAGCACCAAAACATATCACTGCACTCCAATTCATTCCCACTAAATCATACCTGACACAACTCTAAGAAATAGCAGGCATGGCATGGTAGGAACACAACATGGCTCAATCAACTCCTACACATGCTAGTGGGTTTTAACTATTTACTGTGGCAATGACAGGTCATGCAGAGGAATGGGTTCAACTACCGCAGCATAAAGTAGTAGTTGAATCGTTGTTGTCCTAAAGCAATAGAAGAGAGCAGGAGCGAGAGGGTAGGATTGTATCAAAATGAACAAGGGGGTTTGCTTGCCTGGTAGATCAAAAGAGGGGCACTGCTTCTCAGACAGGTACTCGGGAACACTCTCCGGAGCAGGACCTATCGAGAAGGAACGATGTCGGCAATCAAAACGCAAGCATATGCAACAATATGATGTATGAACATGGCATGAATATGTTATGTTGTTTGAGCTAATGCAGCTAGCATTCATTTGGAGGAAGTCCATTTGAACCAAGAATTCAAATGCAACTCCAAGTTAACTCTCTTTAAAAGCCATTTATGTGTTTTCACATATACATCTGGTATAACTTGGTTTGACATGCATGAAACTAGTACAGATGGATAGATTGAATTTTTCTGATAATTTTTCATATATAAATTATTTCAATCTGAGCTACGGTTGAATTTCTATGAATTTAAGAAGTTTATATCATTTTCTAGATTTTCCTGATTTATTTAAAACCAGAAAATGAATAACTGCGTCAGCACTGTGTCATGCCTGCGTCAGCAGGTCAGCAGGGTCGTCCAGGTCAAACCTGACTAGTGGGTCCCACCGGTCAGTGGCACAACTAATTAACCAAGTTAATTAGCCTTAAGTTAATTCTAACTAAACTGTTTGTGGGGTCGGGCCCACTAGTCAGCGACTAACTAGCCAGCTAACCTAGGTTAATTCGTGTTAAACTAATACTAACTAAAAATGTCAAGGGGGTGGCCCACGCGTCAGTGACACAAGGGGGAAGGTCAAACCTCGGTCAAACGAGTCAACCCCACCGAAGTTGACCCGCGACTCGTCGCCGGCGAGGTCAGAGACAGCGGAGGGCTTCGTAAATCGCCCACGGGGGATAGTTTTGGTTATGGGGAGGCTCTACGAAGAGTTGCTACTCACGCGCAGCTGATCGAGCAGACGGCGGGAGCTGGGGTGGCCGGAGACGACCACGGCGTGGTCATCCGCGGCGGCCGGAGTTCGGACACGCACAGGTTCAGTACTACGGAGCTCGGGAGGGGAAGCCGTTGGTGGCTACGGGCTCATGGAGGGACGCTAAGCACGGTGGCAAGCTCGGGCGCTAGCTACGTCGGCCCTAGCCATGGCGGTGACATGGCCGGCGGCGAGGCGCTCGCGGCGGGTAGCAGGGCTATGGCATGAAATCGAGCACGAGGAACGAGGGGAAACGGAGGAGAGCTCACATCGTTCTCGACGGGCTTGACGGTGAGCTCGGGGACGCACTGGAGACGGTAGGGCGGCGAATACGGTCTCCGGTGGCCAGGGATGAAGACGACGTTGATGGAGGCGCTCTAGGGCCTCCCAAGGCGCGTAGCTTGACGGAGAGATAGCTGGGAAGCACAAGTAAGCTTTTTCCTTTTTGTTTTTCTTTTCTATATCTGTAATTTCTTTTCTGATTTAGTAAAATACTAAATCAATTTATTTTCTTCTGAAATTTATTGTAGATGCTAGTTGAAATATTCCAGAGCCCCTCACATAAAAACCAGAATTATTGGACATATATAAATAAATATAACATATATATATCCAATGCAAATAAGTATTGCATTAATTCCAAATGGCCAAAATGGATATTTATGAGCTCCTGAAAATATTTTTTTGAATTTTACCGCTGACCAATATTTTCAGAGAGCAACATGAACATTTTCTTGGACCTTTTTGGAGCAATTTTTATCTGGGTTATTTCCAGAAATGATTCATGAGGGTTTCACAAATCCCCATTTCAAATTTAAATGAAAATTAAACATGATGCTCACAAGAAGGCTAGCCTAGGTCATACCATAACTAGGGATGTGACATCCTCCAATACGTCTCGCCGGTCTGACATATTTCCCCATGCCTTGACATTTTTATTTGAGTGACGTCGGGGTGCGGGCTGAGCTTTTGGCTGAAATGCCTCTCTATCGCGGCCACGAGGTGGCCGATCAGCCGCATCATACGCTAGAGATGTAGGTTTTGGTGCTTCCTCCTCCAGTCGGGGTAGCGAGCCGCGCTTTGGATAACTCTTGGAGGGATGTTCGAGTTTATATTCCTCGACCGCAAGGACTTCGGTCCATCTGTCAGCTAGCAAATCCTGATCAGCTTGAAGCTGTTGTTGCTTTTTCTTAAGGCTATTTGCCATGGCTATAAGCCGGCTCTTGAAGTGCTCTTGTTCGACGGGATCCTCAGGTACGACGAATTCGTCATCGTCGAGGCTTTCCTCGTCTTCGAAGGGAGGCATGTAATTATCATCCTCCGCCTCTCCATCTGCCGCTCTCTCGGGAGGGTTGGCTTCTCCATCCTCCTGCCCTAAATCTTGCTGGAGGGGATTGTTGTCATCTTCGGCACTGTCTGGAGTGCTATTATCTCCTATGCTGGTGTCACCGCTTTTGCTTTGGCAAGACTTAGAGTGGCGCCGCTGACGTTGGCGCTTGGGTTGCTTCTTGGAGGGGTCATCCTCCGCTGTCCCGTCGCCATTGCCTTTTTGTGTGTGTCCACCATATATATGTCATATGATGAGGTGGTTGTCCAGTGCCCTGTGGGCAGTGGTTCTTGTTCGCCTCCTGCATCGTCGTCCATGCCGTCGATATCTTCATAGTCAAAGTCGAGCATGTCGGTCAAATCATCGACAGTGTCAACTAAGTGGGTGGTCGGTGGGCGGCGAATTTCTTCGTCATCCACATCCCAATCCTACCAGATATAGTTCGGCCAGGACTCTCATGACAAGGAGAGAGACCTTAATGAGTTCAGTATGTTGCCGAAGGGCGAGTGCTGAAAGATATCCGCGGAGGTAAACTCCATGATAGGCACCCAGTCAGATTCGATAGGCACGGGCGTAGGCAGTTCGGAGTCCGTGGCCGGGGAAGGATCCGATAGCTTGGCATCACGGCTCTCGTGAAGGGTAAGGTCGATACTCGGCTCGATCGCCGTTGAGGATACGACCTCCGTGGCGGGGTCTATCTACCCGTCCATGGACGGTGCAGCTGGCTCCGAATTGAGGGTCGGAGCGGTTGCCGGCGCGATCTCCTGAACACTGTCCGATGGCAGAGCTAAATCATGCTCATCGTGACTGTGTAGCGCACTAGGCAGGGGCTCGAATCCGTCTAAGATCAAGTCTCCGCGGATATCGGTCGTGTAGTTTAAGCTTCCAAACCTCACATGGTGGCCAGGGGCATAACTCTCGATCTGCTCCAGATGGCCAAGTGAGTTGGCCCGCAGTGCGGAGCCGCCGAATACAAAGATCAGTCCGGGGAGAAAAGTCTCACCCTAGACTGCATCACTATCGATGATTGAGGGACCATCAAGCCTAACGATGATGATACAGAGGAACTCTCAATGAAAGCACCAATGTCGGTGTCAAAACCGGCAGATCTCGGGTAGGGGGTCCTGAACTGTGTGTCTAAGGCGGATGGTAACAGGAGGCAGGGGACACAATGTTTTACCCAGGTTCGGGCCCTCTTGATGGAGGTAAAACCCTACGTCCTGCTTGATTATTCTTGATAATATGAGTAGTACAAGAGTTGATCTACCACGAGATCGGAGAGGCTAAACCCTAGAAGCTAGCCTATGGTATGATTGTATGTTGTCCTACGGACTAAAACCCTCCGGTTTATATAGACACCGGTGGGGGCTAGGGTTACACAAGGTCGGTTACAAAGGAGGAGATATACATATCTGTATTGCCTAGCTTGCCTTCCACGCCAAGTAGAGTCCCATCCGAACACAGGACAAAGTCTTCAATCTCGTATCTTCATAGTCCAACAGTCCGGCCAAAGGATATAGTCCGGCTGTCCGGAGACCCCCTAATCCAGGACTCCCTCAGTTAGGATTAGTGGAACTTCCATAATGTGAAAGGACTAGGTGACTAGGAGCAAACTGCCGTAATGTTAAAGGACGTCCGGGGACGAGTACGAGCGAGAACTGCCATCGGTTTTTGTAAAACTGCTGAGTGGGGCGTGCGAACGGCGGGATAGTGGCTTGCCTGGTGGATAAATGGATTCATGCACCGTACTATGGGGGCCCAATTACATGTCATGTCTACTTGACGCCCAATTAAATGGATTTCGATGTCATGTCAAGTGTCGGGAAAATTACAGGTGATACAAATCTTCCGAGTGCCCTTGGATCTGAGATCGAACGGTTGCATGGTGTGATTCTAGACCAATGGGTGAATATCCTATCTTGGAGGGTTATTCTGCAAATTTTCAGCAACTTAGCATGCGACTGTTCGATCTCAAATCCAAGGGCTGCCAGCAGCCCGTATCATGGTCGCGCCTACCACGACCGTCGCCTCGCTCGCGCGGTCCCGCCCTTGGAGATTTAACACAGTGTGTTAGGCTATCTGATGTTGGCATGTCATACATAGTCATTACTTAGTCACTCATACTACAACAAGGTTAGCTATAAGGATGGCTATAAGAGTATTTTTTTGTTTACTTCTCTCTATCTCTTCCTTCGTAGTATTTTTTGCAACTCAAGTCCCCAATGCATAGGTGCTTAGTTTTTTGTTGCTAAGTTTGCTTAATCTAGGTACACACGCTTAGCACCGTTTGTTCCTAGGGTCAACAAACTAGTCTCTCTCTTCTTAATTAACTTTCCACATCAGACTTTATGCCTATGTAACGGGCTTAGCAGTTGTAGGATCAAGTACAATAGTGGGCTATAAGCCTGCTTTACATCGCATTTTTGCATATGTGGGGGAAAGAGGCAACGAAAGTGTGGAGGAGTGGACCCTCAAGCAAGAGCCAGCCTCTACATGGTGGAGCATCAAGAGAGGCACCTATATGGAGGTGGTCAGGAATCGGGAGACTCACGTCGGTCGTAGCGCCGCAGTTAAAATGATAATGGCAAGTCAAATCACCGGGCCCCACCTGTCCAGTTATATCTCGCTGTCAAATCACACAGCCCTACGTTTGCAGCAGCCTACTCCCTCATCTTCTCGGGTCTCTGTCGAACCGACTAGGCGGAACTACCCCGCCTACCACACGGAAAAAGCCCCGCCCTCGACTTTTAAATAGTACATTATACTAATTTTGTATCCATGGATTGCGCCATGGAGCAAAGCCTCAAGAAAATGGCGGTACACATTTACGGAGTACAATATACATCACGCCATCGCGTTCGCGTCGCACCCTAGACGGTCTGTCTGGCATGCCGCTTTCTGAATGGAACGCGCGTCATATTGCGCTTGCACACACATGTGGGACCGCAATTGAGAACCGACCATAGGCACACTCCCTGTCCCCGCAAGTCGGGTGAGTTAATAGAAGAGAGAGACGAGCGATAGTACTATAGAAGTGTTGTACAAACGTTGGTGCCTGGATGATCCCTGCATGACACGGAAGATCAGTTCGTCCATGCATGTGACCAGATTCCAGCAGACACGCCTGGATTGGCTATCGTCTACATATCGTACAGGCTGTGTTGTAGAGGGCTGTAGTTCCGGTGAGAAATCTAAAAAAAGGTTTCTTGTCATCTCGCAAAATTAGGTGTCACGTGCTTCGGATCACTGCGAGGGTTAAACAGCGACAACTTAGTTCCTCCAAGGCGCTAGTCATGGGGGCCACATGCACGAAGACTACTCGGCTGCCATCTATGTCAAGCCGGCTATGTTAATTAGGGCATCTATCGATGGACCCCTTTTCTACGAGTTTATCTTTAATTTGAGCTTTGATCCTCGTCTAGTTTGTCAGTCGGGATTCATGTTGTCTCCTTTGGGCAGTGAGGTTATGGTTTCTTGTCATGTTATAATTCGGTGCTTCAGATCAAAATGAGGACAACTGCGCCTCCGGGGCACGTGCATGAAGACAGTCATTACCGCGGTCAAGCTGGCTCCGGTAGACAAAAGAAAACTAATAGTACTCCACTATATAGATAGGATCCTCCGCGCTTTCTTGCTAGTGTTGCTCTCTTCACACTGTCTCGTCCTCTCCAGATTTAAACACGACAAGGGGGGCCACACACACACTCTCTCTCTCTCTACTCACCGCTGGTCACAGATCCAGTTGTATCCTCTCCGTTGGGAAAGGTGAGAAGGTGCAACGTTCACGCGGTCGTCCTCGGTGACGGCTCTTACCCGCTGCCAGCGCATCCCGATCAGCGTGCCTTGTCGTTCTCTCCCTAGCACCACTGGCTAGGGAGGGCCTCCTGAAAGCACAAGTGCTCCCTAGGTGGTTTTGATAATTGATGACAACATATCTCTTGTTGGACTAACATTTCTATCTAGCATGTTTCAGATAAGTTCAACAATGGAGTGGCATGGACTAAAGGTTGTGGGAACTCCTTCAAGATGCTAAGGATAAAGGATTGGCTAAAGCCTCAAGCTCAAGACTCTTCATTTTACATTTTAGTGATCCAAGATCACATTGAGTCCATAGGAAAAGCCAATACTATCAAGGAGGGATGAGGTGTTGCTTAATGAGCCTCTTGCTTCATGTGCTTAGTGATATGCTCCAAAACTCTCAACTACTTTCCCACTTCCACATATGACCTAAACCCTAATCCAAACTCGGTCCTACCGATTCTTTCTATCCGGCGCCACCGAGTTTCATTTGTCATAAGCCATTGCCAAACCCTAGCAATTCAGTTCTACCGATAGGGATCTTGGCCTCACCGAGATGGGATTGCAAACTCTCTGTTTCCCTTTCGTAACTTTTCGGTGTCGCCGAAAGAGCGAATCAGTCCCACCGAGATTGCAATGTAAATTCAGTTTTTCCTTTTTGTAACTTTTCGGTCTCACCGAAAGATTAAATCGGTCCCACCGAGTTTGCCTGACCAACTCTCTGGTTAGCTAATTACCAAAATTGGTCTCACCGGGTTTGTGTAATCGGTCTCACCGAGATTACGTTATGCCCAAACCCTAACCATATAGGTCCTACCGAGTTGCATGTCAGTCCCACCGAAAATCTCTAACGGTCACTAGGTTTACCTTTTCGGTCCGACCGAGTTGGTTGATTCGGTCCCACCGAGATTGGAAAACTGTGTGTAACGGTTGGATTTTGTGTGGAGGCTATATATACCCCTCCACCTCCTCTTCATTCGTGGAGAGAGCCATCAGAACACATACACAATTCCAACTCATAAGTTCTGAGAGAGAACCACCTACTCATGTGTTGAGACCAAGATATTCCATTCCTACCATATGAATCTTGATCTCTAGCCTTCCCCAAGTAGCTTTCCACTCAAATCTTCTTTCCACCAGATCCAAATCCTATGAGAGAGAGTTGAGTGTTGGGGAGACTATCATTTGAAGCACAAGTGCAAGGAGTTCATTACCTACACACCATTTGTTACTTCTTGGAGAGTGGTGTCTCCTAGATTGGCTAGGTGTCACTTGGGAGCCTCCGACAAGATTGTGGAGTTGAACCAAGGAGTTTGTAAGGGCAAGGAGATCGCCTACTTCGTGAAGATCTACCGCTAGTGAGGCAAGTCCTAAATGGGCGATGGCCATGGTTGGATAGACAAGGTTGCTACTTCGTGGACCCTTTGTGGGTGGTTGCTTCTTCATGGACCCTTTGTGGGTGGTTGCTTCTTCGTGGACCCTTTGTGGGTGGAGCCCTCCGTGGACTCGCGCAACCGTTACCCTTCGTGGGTGGAGCCCTCCGTGGACTCGCTCAACCGTTACCCTTCGTGGGTGGAGCCCTCCATGGACTCGCGCAACCGTTACCCTTCGTGGGTTGAAGTCTCCATCAACGTGGATGTAGGATAGCACCACCTATCCGAACCACGGGAAAAACATCTGTGTCTCCAATTGCGTTTGAATTCTCCAAACCCTTCCCCTTACATTCTTGCAAGTTGCATGCTTTACATTCCGCTGCTCATATACTCTTTGCATGCTTGCTTGATATGTATTGTGTATGTTGAAATTGTGCCTAAAACTCCACTCAAACCAAAAAGGCCTAAAAATTGCAACTTTAGCACCAAGTGTCTAATCACCCCCCCTCTAGACACATCTACTTCTAGATCCTACAAGTGGTATCAGAGCTTTGGTCTCCATTGCCTTGGTTTAATCACCATTGGAGGAAGATGGATGTGTCTACCTTAGCGAGTCTTAGACATAGAGTGCCTATTCTTGATGGAGAGTATTTTCATGAGTGGAAAAATGAGATGCTTGTAATTTTCAATCAATATCATTTGAACAAGTATATTGCTAGCCCTTGTGCACCTCATATTGATCCTTTGCATCCTAACCTAGATGAAGATATTGACATGATTCGCAATCTTAGAACTATTGAGCTCATCATTAGAGGATTGCCCAAAAATTTGATTGCTAGTTTGCCTACTCTTAATTTTGCCTATACTATATGGAAATTTCTTGAGGAACGATTTCCCGATCATTCCTTGAAAACTCTGGATAAAATTCTCCATAATTGCCTTGAGTAAGATGAACTCTAGTGATCCTAGTTATGGTAATTGTCTATTTGAACTTACCAATCTTAAGCATGCTAAAGGAGATGTTGGAATCATTAGTGATATCATATTCGAAGCTATAAGAATTCATAAAAGTGACCACTTTGATGATCATTTTTCTAATGGATTACCCTCTCTAGGAAATGATGAGTCACAAGATCATGATGAACATGGATACTATGATGATGATGATGATAGTGACTTCGATCTTGATGATGCAACGAGACATTTTGGTCTTATGGAAAATCTTCAGGGATATGAATCAGGAGGAAAGGAATGGGTTCTTGATAGTGGATGTACTGATCATATGACCGGAGATGAAGAGATGTTTCGTGAGCTTGCTGAAAATGACGGCCCTCGAAAATATGTCACCTTTGGTGATAATTCAAAGGGTAAAGTGGTTGGCCTTGGTAAGGTGGCCATCTCACATGACAGTTCCATTCAAAATGTCATGCTCATTGAATCTCTCGGCTACAACTTACTTTCAGTATCTAGACTTGCTGATTTCGGTTTGAATGTCCTATTTACTGAGGTAGATTGCCAAGTATTTCGTCGAGACAATCATAAAATGGTCTTTACCGGTATGCGTAGAGGTGATCTTTACATTGTCGATTTCTCTAAAAAGGCACAACCTAAAACTTGCTTTGTTGCTAAATCCTCAAAAGGTTGGTTGTGGCATAGACGACTAGGTCACGTTGGCATGAGAAACCTTGACAAGCTTATTAAAGGAAATCATATCCTTGGAGTTAACGATGTCATATTTGATAAGGATAGACTTTGCAGTGCTTGTCAAGCAGGTAAACAGGTTGGAGGAAGACATCTCGTGAAGAACATCATGACCACAAGGAGGCCACTCGAGCTACTTCATATGGATCTTTTTGGTCCCAACGCCTACAAGAGTCTCGGTGGAAATTCTTTTGGTCTAGTTATAGTTGATGATTTTTCAAGATTTACGTGGGTGTTCTTTCTTAATGACAAGTCGCAGGTCTAGAAGATCTTCAAAAACTTTGCTAGGAAGGCCCAAAATCAGTTTGACGTGAAGATCAAGAAGGTTCGGAGTGACAACGGAACAGAGTTCAAGAACGCAAATGTGGACACCTTTCTTGACGAAGAAGGGATTTCACACGAGTTCTCGGCTATGTACACACCTCAACAAAATGGAGTCGTTGAGAGGAAGAACCGGACACTCATCGAAATGGCAAGAACGATGCTTGATGAATACAAGACGCCGAAGCACTTTTGGGCAGAAGCGGTTGAGATAGCTTGTCACGCAACAAATCTCTTATATCTTCACAAGCTACTCGGCAAGACGGCATACGAGCTTCTCACCGGTAACAAACCCCAAGTTGGATACTTTCGAGTATTCGGCTCAAAATGCTACATTCTTGATAAGCATCGTCATTCAAAGTTTGCTCCTAAATCTCATGAAGGTTTTCTACTTGGTTATGGCTCAAACTCTCACACTTACCGTGTCTACAACAATTTCACCCGAAAGGTTGAAGAGACGGTAGATGTGAAGTTTGATGAATCTAATGGCTCGCAAGTAGAGCAATTGCCAAGTTATGTAGGAGACAAAGACCCTTCAGAAGCAATCCAAGACTTGTCCATTGGCAAAATTCGTCCAACGGAGGTGAAGGAGAGTACTTCATTCGTCCAAGTGGAATCTTCTACTTCACGACAACCAAGAATTGACACGGAAGCATCCACAAGTGGGACACACCAAGATGAAGAAAACGAGGAAATGCATCAAGGCGAACATCAACAACCTCCTTCTCCACCACGACAAGAGAACAATGACGTCAACAATAAAGAAGGCCAAGAAGAAGAACAAGATGAAGAAGATGTTCAACGAAGACCCAAGCAAAAGCTCTCACGAGTTCGAGCAAGAATTGCCAAAGATCATCCCGTCGAGCAAATCCTCAATGATATACAAACCGGGAGAATCACTCGCTCAAAAACTCGTTTAGCTAACTTTTGTGAAAACTATTCATTCATCTCTAGCATTGAACCTATGAAGGTTGAAGAAGCATTGGAAGATCCAGATTGGATAAACGCTATGCATGAAGAGCTACACAACTTTGAGAGAAACCAAGTTTGGACATTGGTTGAGAAGCCCGACAACAACCACAACATCATTGGTACAAAATGGGTGTTTCGCAACAAGCAAGATGAAGATGGACAAGTGGTTCGCAACAAAGCACGTCTCGTCGCCCAAGGGTACACACAAGTCGAAGGTATGGACTATGGTGAGACATATGCTCCCGTTGCTAGACTTGAGTCCATTTGCATCTTACTTGCCTATGATAATCACCATAATATCACCTTGTACCAAATGGACATTAAAAGTGCTTTTCTAAATGGTGAAATAGAGGAGGAAGTTTATGTCAAACAACCTCCCGGCTTTATCAATCCTAAGAAATCAAATCATGTTTACAAACTTCACAAAGCTCTTTATGGTCTTAAACAAGCTCCTAGAGCACGGTATAAATGCTTGACCAAGTTCCTTATTACAAGTGGTTTTGAAATTGGTAAAATTGATTCTACTCTTTTTACTAAAAGGTTTAATGGAGAACTATTTGTATGCCAAATTTATGTTGATGATATCATATTTGGTTCAACTAACCCTCTCTTTAGTGAAAACTTTGGAAAGCTTATGTCAGAGAAGTTTGAGATGTCTATGATGAGTGAACTCAAATTCTTTCTCGATTTGCAAATCAAGCAAACTAAGGAAGGTACATTTGTCTCTCAAACTAAGTACACCAAGGACTTATTCAAGAAGTTCAATATGCAAGAATGCAAAGGTATGTCTACACCCATGCCTACTAGTGGACATAATGATTTGGCCAAAGATGGTGAACCGGTTGATCAAAAGGATTATCGCTCTATGATTGGTTCATTGTTATACCTATGTGCTTCACGTCCCGATATTATGCTAAGCTTGTGCATGTGTGCACGATATCAAGCTGCTCCTAAAGAATGTCATCTTAAGGCTGTGAAAAGGATAGTGAGATATTTAATCCATACACCAAATTTTGGCATTTGGTATCCCAAGAGGTCTTCTTTTGATCCTGTTGGCTATTCCGACTCGGATTATGCCGGAGACAAGGTTGATAGAAAGTCCACTTCGGGTACTTGTCAATTTCTTGGTAGATCTCTTGTGTCTTGGTCTTCCAAGAAACAAAAATCGGTATCCTTATCCACCGCCGAAGCGGAATATATTGCCGCTGGTTCATGTTGTGCTCAATTACTTTGGTTGACCCAAACTCTTAAAGATTATGGAATTTATGTGAAACATGTTCCACTGCTTTGTGACAATGAAAGTGCTATCAAAATTGGTCATAATCCTGTACAACATTCTCGAACTAAGCATATTGAAGTTCGTCATCATTTCATTCGAGACCATGTTGCTAAGGGTGACATTAATCTTAAGCACGTTCGCATCGATAAGAAATTAGCGGATATATTTACTAAACCTATTGATGAGAAAGTATTTTGCAGGTTGAGAGGTGAATTGAACATCATTGATGCTTCAAACTTGGAGTAGAAACTCCATTGGATACATGCAAGACATGAGCTTATGACTAATCCATGATATATCTCTTATGATGACTATCTTATGTCTTGGATATATTTGCACCTTGCATGTTGTCTAACCCATGTAGGTGCTTGGTTGAATCTAATTCCATGAGATTGCAACTCACTCACATCTACTTCAATCTCTACATCACCAAGACTCTACACAATGGTGGTTGAAGACAAGGAAGCATAAAACCATTCAAACATATCCTTTGAAAAATTCTATGTTGAGCTTCATGATTGTCATTTTTGGATACACAAGTGGTCTTCCTTGCAAGAACTAACCCATGTAGGTAGATGAACTCAAACTCCAAGTGGTGCTCCCAACTCTTGATGAGCTACATCAACCTTGAGCACCCACACAAGTTCAACTACATGAGCAAGAACCACACCACCACCCAAGGTATATTGTTCCATCTTAGAGAAGCTTTACTCCAAGACATGAGTCAAAGCAACTCAACAAGATGTGAATACATCAAGATGCTTAAACGAAAAATGATAACCCCATTTTGAGCTTAAACGATGAGTATGACCTATGATCAAGTGTTCTCACTAGACTCCTAAGTCAATATACTCTAACATAGGTGACTATGTCACCGCCCAACTCTAGATGAAGGTCTCTTGTGTTCTTTTTGCATTTGTCTCATGCCTGTTTAGTTTCTTTCTCTTTTTCAACAACAAAAAAAACTCCGTCTAGATATTTTAGTTTCTTCTCTTTTCTCTTTGTTTTTGTTTTGCATTTTATGCATTTAATTCCTTGCAAATCCTTCAGGTAATTCATTGCAAATCTTTGTGAGATCCTACATGTCTAGTGAGCTGAGGTGACAAGTGTTTTTCTCTGTGTAAACTCGGTTTCACCGACTTGCAATTTTTGGTCCAACCAAATCTTTTCGGTACCACCGAAATATGTCACTCGGTGCCACCGACTTTGCAATCAGAAAAACAGTTTGCCACTTGTTCTACATTTCTTCTGATACAGCTCCACTCAATGAATATTGTCCTCTACAAGCATCACAATTTTATCCTTTGCTTTGTGCTGAGTCTCAAGGACCAAACCTATACGACGGATTCCAGAAAGCCCTTCTTGGAAATTGATGTCAAAGGGGGAGAGAGAGATCACATCAAAGCTTGCAGGAGAAAGAGATCACATCAAAGAACATCAAAGCTCAAGGGGGAGAGAAAGTCTCAAGGATCCTAGATGTTGTTAAGGGGGAGAGAGAGAGAGATTTCCCAGATGTTGTTAAGGGGGAGAGAGATATTTCCCAGATGTTATTAAGGGGGGAGAGAGAGATTTCCAGGGAGAGAAATTACTCAAGGATCCCAGATGCTTCATGTTCAAGAGGAGATATGTCACATGTCTTTGTGGGGGAAAGACATGTTCATATACGCTTATTTGCATTAAGTTCTATCCATTTGTATCTTTCAGCTCTGATTTTCTGTTCCCTATCTTCTCCCAATATCCCATGTAAGATTCAGGGGGAGCAAGACACCTAAGGGAAAGAAATTAGTCAAATTCATTGCATATCTTTAATCTTGGGGACATGTTGAATCCAATGTGGTACCTTGCACTCACTCTCTACATGTCATCCCAGTCTTGGTATTCTTGTGGTTTCTTTTGTTTACTCTGGCTAGTGGATGTACCTATGTTATCTAACTTTGTTTGTGCAGGTTCATTCCATCCCAAGCCAACTCAAGACCACAAGGTAAGTATATGCATCAAAATCATGAGTATGAGGAGTTCTTGCTTATGTACATACTGTTTGCAAGAAGGACTCATGAGCATGAAGGTATTCTCCTTGATAATCTTTTGCTCTGATGCATATGGCCAAGATACATGTAACACATTGCCTACTCTGTCATGGTTATGCTCTCACATGCCTCTATATTTCATATTCACATGAGTGCATACATGTACGGGGAGCCTATGCTTGTTACATGTCCTTACAAAGCTTTACTTGCCATTCTTTATATCTTTATCTAAAGCTTTGATGTATGTTGCCATCAATTACCAAAAAGGGGGAGATTGAAAGCACAAGTGCTCCCTAGGTGGTTTTGATAATTGATGACAACATATCTCTTGTTGGACTAACATTTCTATCTAGCATGTTTCAGATAAGTTCAACAATGGAGTGGCATGGACTAAAGGTTGTGGGAACTCCTTCAAGATGCTAAGGACAAAGGATTTGCTAAAGCCTCAAGCTCAAGACTCTTCATTTTACATTTTAGTGATCCAAGATCACATTGAGTCCATAGGAAAAGCCAATACTATCAAGGAGGGATGAGGTGTTGCTTAATGAGCCTCTTGCTTCATGTGCTTAGTGATGTGCTCCAAAAACTCTCAACTACTTTCCCACTTCCACATATGACCTAAACCCTAAGCCAAACTCGGTCCTACCGATTCTTTCTATCCGGCGCCACCGAGTTTCATTTGTCATAAGCCACTGCCAAACCCTAGCAATTCAGTTCTACCGATAGGGATCTCGGTCTCACCGAGATGGGATTGCAAACTCTCTGTTTCCCTTTCGTAACTTTTTGGTCTCACCGAAAGAGAGAATCGGTCCCACCGAGATTGCAATGTAAATTCAGTGTTTCCTTTTTGTAACTTTTCGGTCTCACCGAAAGAGCAAATCGGTCCCACCGAGTTTCCCTGACCAACTCTCTGGTTAGCTAATTACCAAAATTGGTCTCACCGAGTTTGTGTAATCGGTCTCACCGAGATTACGTTATGCCCAAATCCTAACCATATCGGTCCTACCGAGTTGCATGTCAGTCCCACCAAAAATCTCTAACGGTCACTAGGTTTACCTTTTCGGTCCGACCGAGTTTGTTGATTTGGTCCCACCGAGATTGGAAAACTGTGTGTAACGGTTGGATTTTGTGTGGAGGCTATATATACCCCTCCACCTCCTCTTCATTCGTGGAGAGAGCCATCAGAACACATACACAACTCCAACTCATATGTTCTGAGAGAGAACCACCTAATCATGTGTTGAGACTAAGATATTCCATTCCTACCATATGAATCTTGATCTCTAGCCTTCCCCAAGTTGCTTTCCACTCAAATCTTCTTTCCACCAGATCCAAATCCTATGAGAGAGAGTTGAGTGTTTGGGAGACTATCATTTGAAGCACAAGAGCAAGGAGTTCATTACCTCCACACCATTTGTTACTTCTTGGAGAGTGGTGTCTCCTAGATTGGCTAGGTGTCACTTGGGAGCCTCCGACAAGATTGTGGAGTTGAACCAAGGAGTTTGTAAGGGCAAGTAGATCGCCTACTTCGTGAAGATCTACCGCTAGTGAGGCAAGTCCTTCGTGGGCGATGGCCATGGTGGGATAGACAAGGTTGCTACTTCGTGGACCCTTTGTGGGTGGTTGCTTCTTCGTGGACCCTTTGTGGGTGGTTGCTTCTTCGTGGACCCTTCGTGAGTGGAGCCCTCCGTGGACTCGCGCAACCGTTACCCTTCGTGGGTGGAGCCCTCCGTGGACTCGCGCAACCGTTACCCTTCGTGGGTGGAGCCCTCCGTGGACTCGCACAACCGTTACCCTTCGTGGGTTGAAGTCTCCATCAACGTGGATGTAGGATAGCACCACCTATCTGAACCACGGGAAAAACATCCGTGTCTCCAATTGTGTTTGAATTCTCCAAACCCTTCCCCTTACATTCTTGCAAGTTGCATGCTTTACATTCCGCTGCTCATATACTCTTTGCATGCTTGCTTGATATGTATTGGGTATGTTGAAATTGTGCCTAAAACTCCACTCAAACCAAAAAGGCCTAAAAATTGCAACTTTATCACTAAGTGTCTAATCACCCCCCCTCTAGACACATCTACTTCTAGATCCTACACCTCCGACCCCTTCTTCCTCGCTGCCGTAGTGTGGGCAGATCCGGCCTCCTGCCGCCCACCTAGCAACATGCCGGTGACCCACAGGTATAACTTCCTTCGAAACCGGCCTTGCTCTACTTCCCGAGCTCCTGACGTCGCTGCATTTGTATCTTTTACTATTTTCCAGGGCCCCTCGTAGATAGGATCGATCGGCTGTTGGAAAGCCACCTAATTTTTTTATTATGAAGAGGTAAAACTAGTTCATCACTCAAATCTAGTACTACTTGGTTCAAACAAGGCAGAAAGGGGGTGGGGGTGGGGTGGGGGAAGATTTGTTACCTGAATCTAGGACTTGGTCGAAAGAGGAAATAATGGGGGTGAAAAGTAGCAGAGACTGGCTATCCAACTAGTCTCTAGGTCTAATAGGGAAATAAAGGGAAATGCAGTACAAACTCAATATAAACCCGATCTATTGGTTGAAAAAGGAAAGAAAGTGGGGACTGGGGGACAAGTCAGCAGAGTAAGTCCAGCACTAGATTTGCTAGCCTCACACGGTATAAGGTGGCTATACCGGACAAAAATGGGACCAACCCAGATATCATGTTCTAATGTTTGTAGCCCCGAGCCACTCTTATGTAATGCCACTTGTAAAATGTAGCAGTCACACTGCTAAAAGTAAGGTCGTATTTAATGGTTGTCATAGTTAATCCTAATGCCCACACTAATATCTAGCAATGTTGCTACTTTAGAAATTGCTACTATCCTTGTAGGATTGCCATTCAGATAAGGAACATGCTTCTTTTCATTTGATGTATGTTTCATCACTTGTTGGTCATCCTCCTTTCCACCTTTTTTGTGCAAACCGAGACATACATTTCACGCTTGATCTTAGTTGAACTGGACAAATGATATCCAAATTATAGTTGAACATTCCAGGAGCTTCACAACCAACCTTGATGTTACTCAATTTTATTGCAACTAATGTAGAATAAGCTTTGTGGGTTTCTTTTTCTGATGGAAATGGAACCAGGGCTTGAGCCCTTTTCTTGAAAAAATGAAGAAGAAGCTGCTAGCTCATGGGGCATTGCTTCATTATAGGTGAACTGCACCAAAAGGTCCCAAGAATTGAATCATCCATGTTGGTGACTGGTGTCATCCCTTCTACGATGGCATTGACTACAGACATGGTTCCCATCATGAGGTATGTTCCTTTTTGGTCTGACCGTTTGCCAAAGATCCTGCATGTTGAGTCTGCTCTTGTGCTATTGTTTTGGCACTGCCATGATAAAGCCGTAATGTTATTATTTTTCACCTTAATCTAGTGGCACTATTAATTTGAGGCAATGTTTTGGCACCGCTTGTGGCACTAGTTTTTTTATATATATCGAAAGAGGGGGTCTCCTCCAATTTCATTAAAGAAATCCAACCATAGAGAACCATTATCCGACAACATCTGAGTGTAAACGGGTAGTTATGCAACCTCTACTAGAACGTACTGAGTACTAGCAGGAGACAAGTTCGCCACATAAGCTAGGCAGGTAGGGGGACACAGCACCAGCTCGACCAAGTTTGAATTACAACCCAAATGCTACCACAGAAACATCAAAGGGGAAGATAGGGACTAAAAGAGCCAGCTTCAGCATCCCAGTCTAAGCACCCCCGGCCTCCATCCTTGCGACGCACGGTACACCTCGTTTGCCACCTGCTCGACCCTAGTGCCACTAATGAAATGAAGTAATAATACAGTTAAAATAGAGCGAGTGCCCTCTCTATCATTTCATGTCCAATGTAGATAAAGAAAGTGCTTCTCTTTGTTACTATATGTTTCATCAACTAGTCCCATTGTTAATGTTTAAGCGTTTCCGCAAACTGGGGTGCTTAATTTTAGTTGATCCGCACAAAAATAGAGATTGAAATGTCTCAAGGCCCCTACTTGTACTACCGCTGTACATTGACGTTCATCACTAGTAGAAGGTGTATCGGGGAGACTTGGGTCGCTTTCCAGTATGAGGCGTCGCAGGGCCCATCTCGCCCTCGCAACATGGCATACTATGATACTATCGCAATATTTTCTTCTATTTATTAGTGTATGTTTCATCAACTAGTGTGTAACGCCCTCGATGCGGCTATATCTCCTACGTGTCGAAGCACGACTTAGATGCATAACCGCATTGAAAGCAATGTCGCAAGTAAGGTAATCTTCACAACATCCCATGTAATACATAATAAGGGGAAAGGTACATAGTTGGCTTACGCTTGCCACGTCACACAAAGTACATAAATAGCATTGCATCAACCACTACAATGATGGTCCGACTACGGTACCACATAAAAGATCAACCCCAACAAGCAACATGCTCCCGATCGCCCCAACTGGGCACCACTACTGATCATCAGGGAAAGACACATAGTAACGACGTGAGTCTTCATCAAACTCCCACTTGAGCTCAAGCGCATCATCTGGGACGGAGTCATCGGGCCCTGCATCTGGTTTGGAAGTAATCTGTGAGCCATGGGGACTCAGCAATCTCGCACCCTCGCGATCAAGACTATTTAAGCTTATAGGTAAGGCAAGGTAATAAGTGGAGCTGCAGCAAGCGACTAGCATGTATGGTGGCTAACCTGTTCACAAAAGAGAGCTAGAAGAGAAGGCAAAGCATGAACGAAGAACTAGAGAACAACCTACGGCAAACATTACTCCAACACCGTGTTCACTTCCCAGACTCCGCCGAGAAGAGACCATCACGGTAACACACATAGTAGATTCATTTTAATTAAGTTAAGGTTCAAGTTGTCTACAACCGGACATTAACAAATTCCCATCTGCCCATAACCGCGGGCACGGCTTCTGAAAGTTCAAATCCCTGCAGGGGAGTCCCAACTTAGCCCATGACAATCTCTCACGGTCAACGAAGGATATACCTTCTCCCGAGACATTCCGATCAGACTCGGTATCCCGGTTCTACAAGACAACTTCGACAAGTAAAACAAATCCAGTAACACCGCCCGAATGTGCCGACAAATCTCGATAGTAGCTGCACATATCTCATTCTCAGGGCACACTCAGATAAGCAATCCGTACAACTAAAACCAGCCCTCGAGTTTCCCCGAGGTGGCGCTGCAAGGGGCTCTAGTTTGGACCAACACTCAGAGGAGCACTGGCCCGGGGGAGTTTAAATAAGATGACCCTTGGGCTCCGGAAACCCAAGGGAAAAAGAGGCTAGGTGGCAAATGGTAAAACCAAGGTTGGGCATTGCTGGAAGAGTTTTATTCAAGGCGAACTGTCAAGGGGTTCCCATTATCACCCAACCACGTAAGGAACGCAAAATCCGGGAACATAACACCGATATGATGGAAACTAGGGCGGAAAGAGTGAAACAAAACACTAGGCAAAAGGCCGAGCCTTACACCCTTTACCAAGTATATATATGCATTAAGATAACAAGATAATATTGTGATATCCCAACAAGGAAATAATGTTCCAACAAGGAACAATCTCCAATCTTCACCTGCAACTAGCAACACTATAAGAGGGGCTGAGCAAAGCAGTAACATAGCCAATAAACGGTTTGCTAGGACATGGTGGGTTAGAGGTTTGACATGGCAATTTGGGAGGCATGATAAGCAAGTGGTAGACATCGTAGCACAGGCATAGCAAAAGAGCGAGCATCTAGCAAAGCAAAGATAGAAGTGATTTCGAGGGTATGATCATCTTGCCTGCAAAGTTGTCAGAGTTGACAGGATCCTCGAAAGCAAACTCAACGGGCTCCTCTTTAGCGAACTCGTCTCCCGTCTCTACCCAAACAAGACAAACAAGCAAAAGGAACACAATCAACCACATGCGAATGCTTGAACAACATGATGCAAACATGGTATACTATGCGGGATGCGATATGTGATGCATATGCAAGATTTCACAAGGAATGATTGAACCTGGCCTCCACTTGGAAATCCAAGTGTGCCACTGGAAAGGTGAGGTGATTTCGGTTGAAATTGATATGAAGAACACCGGAATCGGAGACACGGTTTGGAAATGGCAAGCAAAACAAATGTGGCACCGGTCTGCGGTAAACAGCAAGTAGCCATCTAAATGCATCAAGATAATAATGCTACAACACTCAAACATGGCAAAAAAATACATGGCAGGGATCCACTCATAATGCTTGACAAAAGCTGAACACTAAGCTATGGCCAATTCATCCATTAACAGGTTCAAACAAGCATGGCAAAAGTGCAATTGATAAACAGATTTCGGACTTGGTGAAATTAACACAAGCCTGGAATTTCAGATCAGGTAGCACACTTTGGAGCATGAAAACTATATGCTACACAAACTTAACATGGCAAAGTAAAGCATGGCATGGAGCTACTCAAAGAGCTTAACAAAAGTCCCTTGGTGACCTGGAGCAAAAAGGGATCAGAAAATACAATTGCAAGCACGTGAACATGGCAAAAACATAATCAGAGCTCAGACTTAGAGAAAAACTGGAGCATGCAAATATGTTAACGAGTAGGCATGTTTACGAGCTCGATGCACTCACTACAGAGCAAGGCACGACAATCTAAGCATACACCCCTCAAGAATACACATTATATAAGCTAGATATGGTAAGAGCAACAACATAGCATGCACGGATCAACAACAACATCCTCGACAAAATCGCTAACAAGTACACAATCTGCCCAGATTCACGAAATAGCAAAAGTAGAGCTCGATTGACTCAATCTAGGGTGCTCCATAATTGTAAAAAAAGACATGGATCGATAGAGCACTACAATATTAACAAATCATCCTCACTGATCATCCTCAAAAGAGGCACGGATCACTAGGAAACAACATGAACATACGGCAATTTGGTAAAAACAGATCAAGGACTTAGAGAAATTCTAAGTCCCTGAAATCAGCATTAAGGAATGCACCACTTTGCAAGCTTGTGCTAGTCACCAAACATATCACAAAATACATGGATAGCACCTCTGAAAAGATGGCATGGCATATAACAAAACACATGTGGAGTTAAGGAGCATATCATGCACACAATAATCATGGCAAAAATGACAAATAGCTATTTGGTGCAGCAGATCTGACAAATAACTCAAATAGCTCTCTTCCAACAGCATTTCGGGCATCGATATGAACTCAATTGAAAATTATGCAATGAGATGAAATGATGTGCTCTCTAAGACGAACATTTTGATATGCTACACGCCCAAAACGGAGCTACGGATGCGGAGATATAGCATGACGAAAAATGCAATTTATCTAGGGTTTCGGGAGAAAGTCAACCGAGAGAAAAATTCCCAGATCTATATCCGGCGCAGATTTCGAGGATCGCCGGGGTACTGTAGCACGAGCTCGCCGGAGATGGACTTGCCGCAGAGGAGAGGCCGATCGATGAGGGCGGTCGGTGTCGGAGTGCGGTTGCCGGAGCGCGGCGCGGTGCCGGGCGGCGGAAGCGGCGCGGTGGGGCGGTGCCAGGGCGAGGAGGTGGCGTCGGGAGGCGATGGCGCCACG